>NC_086351.1:18544482-18829482 GCF_036324505.1 Eleginops maclovinus | reverse complement strand
CCCCTTAAACAGAGAGCTAATAAAAGAGCTAAAGCTGCTTGTCCTTTCCTGCCTGATCACACACCAACAGTCACATTATCTTAATTCAGGGGATCCTTTTAAGTGTCTCCTTAAACAACGGCGAGAATGTTGCTCGGGAAAGACAAATGAGTTTACCAGTTTTAGCAGGGGTAAGTGCCTAAATCCAGTGCCATCGATCCCTATGTGGGTTATTACGAGGCTGTGAGCTGCCACTGGAGCTTCGCTGGTCGAAAGAAGGCTTAAAATATTACGGGCTAAAGAGGGAGGAGAGATGTGTTTTGGAGCAAACCACCTCGTCCTCTCTGCTGGTCAATACCTGCAGGCGCCACAGGAAGGGCGTTCGCGAGTGACAGTCTCGGCCACCCCCCACACACACACACATATACATATTGGTAAAGGGATGCCTTTAGAACCAACAGATCGGCCGTCTGACTCCACAGGGAAAATTGATTTTTCTCTCGCTTGTCTCTCCACGGAGAAGTGCTGGGCAGGTTTTTAACCTAACACTCTAACCTGAGTGTTAATGCACAAAAAGACATCATGTCCATTGATCCGGTGGTGCCGCCAGAGCGTTTTTAAATGTCTGAGGGGGGTAAAACACGGGGGGTTTTATGCTAAACTATCACAGCCTTCATGTGGAAGCCTTGCGGAGAATTATTTACAATTTGCTTATCGCATTTGCTGCTGTAGTTGTCATTATTGTTTGATGGAGGGGAAAAGGGCAGTGTGATGTAGTAGTTGTCCATTTAGGGCGTTTAACTTTGTATTAAAACTGCTATTGGAGGTAAAGGTGTACAACATGAAAACTAATTTAGATCCAGCAAAAAGTTTGGCAAAATACACAGTACCTGCAACAGAGGGTAGGACAAAGAAAGTACTACAAACCCTGCGGTGTAGCACATCCTTTCTGCTAATTATTGTTCAAAAAAATAATAAAAAAAACACTAAGGATTAATAATACATTAAAGACAACCAGAAGAAGAAAAAAATCCCAGCCATAAAACATATGTATTTTTAATATGAATCTCGCTGAATCAATACCCTCAATTAGCAACAGCAAGCAAATTGCCAGGCGAGGCGTAATTACTCGAAGGTCAGTAGGTATTATTCACAGTCACTTTAGTTTACCACATTAGAACAAGACAGGACGTCGGGCTAAAATTATAAATTCCATTCCCATATCTGTCCTTTTCTGATTTAGATGGATGAAGAATAATTAACTCCTAATTATTCAGATCACTTAAGGCACTTTCTGGATCCACAAAAGAGATGCAGTCGTGTCTGTCAGCCCACTTCAGCTGCTATCATTTAGAACGATCCAACAACTTGACCAATGACAACGGGGGGAAAAAATAAAAAAACACTGAGTGCGGCTGTCTGCGTCCCCCCCGAACCCCCTCCAGCTCCACCCGTTTCTACCTCAGAGGGTCTGAAGGAGACACACTTCCTTTAAATTCATCCATATGCAAATTCTAAGATGTGATTTGCATTTTAAAGTATTTAACTCCCCATATTTATTGGGCTCTGAGGCCTTGCTGATCATTGATTTATGTGCTTCCGGCAATCATATTTCCATATTTTGTGTGGTTTTTAACGACAGTAATAATTCAAATATGCAAAAAGTTGTTCTTTGAACGATATCTTTAATTATATCCTCAAAGCATCATTCCTTTTCGTTTCTTTTTTTTTTTTTCAAGAGCTGAGATTGTCTTTGAATAAAAAATGTAAAAAAAGGCTGAGGAATCATAAATTAAGACCGTGCGATGAGACGTTGACGGGTAAAAACTCCCGTCGGTTGCCTTATGCACAGGGAGACGTCTTAGCATGTTTTGCCAACTCAGAAGCCACAAACAGACTCGGGGTGCTCTGCTGTACAGGGACCCGGGTGACCTTGTCCCCAAAGCCCTTTATTAATGCTGACATTCTTTCACCACAGATCCGCTCTCAGATTGTGAAATTCGTCTGTTATGCTCAACCAAAAACAAATGCATGAAAAAACAAGGAGACCTTCCCCCTCTGTTTTGCCGCTAACACAGAAAGTTTCTCTGTCACCTCTCCTTATTAGAGTTGTCAGAGTCGCCGCGTGCTCTTATGAAAGCCGTCAGCCTCCACATGATTAAAAGTGGCGGGTTCCCACCACCGTTTGGCCTATCAGCATCACAGAGCAGCCGTCAAAAGTGTCCGCGCTGCTCCTTGCCCATATTCCCTTTGTCACCTCGGCAGAGCGGGGAAACTTTTTTGAATAATTGCTCACCCGTACACGAGCTTGAGTGACTAATATATTAGATTAGTAGTGTTTGGTTGTGGAGGAGGAAAGGGGCTGTTTCATTATCTTGTTCACTGGGTATGCTGCCCACTGTGAGAGTCAATATAAAAAATAAAAGGGGAGATTCATTTAGAGAGAGAGCCTGCAGATCACACCCCTGACTGTAATGAGCAGCTCTATGGTCTCCTACACTGGGACATACAGGATCATTATACTGCATGACGTTTTTCTAGATAAAATATATCCTCAAAATTGAAAAAAGTGTTGAATTTATAGTAGAATAAAAAACAGAATGTATTAAACGATATATATGAAAAACCAAAAGCAGTAGAGTTTCTTATTGCAAGTTTCTGACACACACACACACACACACACACACACACACACACACACACACACACACACACACACACACACACACACACACACACACACACACACACACACACACACACACACACACACACACACACACACACACACACACACACACACACACACACACACACACACACACACACACACACACACACACACACACACACACACACACACACACACACACACCAATGGCCGGTTAAAATAGTAACAATTAACGCAGTAAACTTAAATCATCATTTCCTAAAAATGTACTCGAAGAATAAAGCTGCAAACTAATTACAAAATAATAATTGTACATAAAAGCAGCTTCATAATAATTAGCCGTATGAATTATTGTTATTACTGTTTTGATGTTTTTACATTTCCTGGATCCTTTGTATCATCAAATCTCACTCTGTGTGGGAGTGGGTTTTACAGCGCCGTGGTTTGAAACGCAGAGATGCTTCGGTACAAGCCAAACAGATTAACACGGAGGCCCCTTAGAGGATGCATTTCACCCCAATGTTTAACTATCACTGCTGAGTCTTTCAGTGAGTGCACGTAACATATGTTACAACCCATCCACCCCCACCCCCGAGACTCATGGCACACCAAAACTCAGCTCCGCAATTAAGCTTTAAGCCTCACTTCAGAGTTCTGCACAGTGGCTCTGAAACTGATCACTGTGGATCAGCGTTATTAAATTAAATAGATTTTAATGTGATGTTTATGTTTGTGACATATACACAGAGCAGACACACTTACATTAGCATCAATGGTGCATATTTCTGCTTTTATCTCAGGGTCAGTGTTAAAGAGATTACCGTGGGCCGATGTTAAAAACTAAATTAATGACAGGATATTTGTGTATGTATTTAACGCAAACGGAGAAAAGCAGATTCACATTAAGACAGACACACACACACATTTTCATATTTAGGCCAGTCCACAAACACACTTACGAGTAGCGGTTGAAAAACGGTCAATTTACAAAGCAAATAAAAAAAGCCTAATTATAAAATCACGGTAATGCATCGCACATCTGTATAAACTCCTCCGACAACTGTTTCAAGTTGCACTATTGAGAAAAGGGTTTTTATTTTTGAGTTAAATCAGGATAAAGCAAATCAATTAGGCTCTGTGGAAAATCCCTCAACTAGTGTAGCAGAGCTGTGAAATAGAGTGTAAAACTATTCTCTCCCTCTCCACAAAAGGTTATCGCATTGTATCTTATTGCCTTTACCTGCTCCTATTCACTGTGAACATGCACTGATTTGAATAAGCACCGCTCCAGAGGCTCTCTTATCAGATCCCAGACGGGTGTGCCAACACAGCAGTATCAGGTACACACCATCTCTCTCTGCCGCCCAAAAGAAAACAGAAAACAGAAAGAAGAAGTAGAGAAGAAGAGTGTTGCTGCATCTGGGATCTGTTTGCCTGATAACATGATATAGCGTTAATCACATCCAGGCTGGGAAATTCAAAAGTGACCAAAAGAGGAAAACAGTTAATCCTTCTCTGGAAATGATTCCTTTTCCCCTGTTTTCATTTTCTCTTTTCTTTTACTGTAACTTATTTTCTCCTCTAAAATATATTTCCTACAACTGCTGACCCAGAGACTAATCAATTTATTCAAGGTATAAAATGCAGGATATAATGCAGTGAATTTTTAAGTGGGATATTATTAAAAAAAAATCATTAAGTGGTGTGATAAAAACAAATTGTAGATCCGCTAATGTGCAACAATTACCCACCGAGGGGAGGATATTTTAAAGATTTCATTTTATTAATAGCCTGCATTGGGACTTTCTTTCTGTCTCACTATACACAGCCACAGGAATACAATTCCCTAAAGATGCGCTGGTTTCCAGTTTCATGTCGTTGTTTGCTTTTGCTCTGAGAGGGGGAAAACACCGGCTCGTGAAGGCATCAGTCAGCCAGGTTAGCGAGCACGGTAGCAACATGACCTCAGAAAATGTATCCTCCTCGGGTAGGTTAAACACACACAAACACACTTGCGCACAAACAAATACGCACTTTTTCCCCGGTCCTCTTAACAGGCTAACCTGTTCTCTTCATTAGGGTGCTGTGGGGACTTATCACTGTGTAGTCTTTGTCCTTGCTGTAATTGCCCTCTCGGCATGTCAGCCCCGACCCAACCCACCACCGTCACATCAGCCCCACACCCAGCCAGCCAGCCAGCCCGGTATCAGCCCCCTCGTGACAGGCCTGGTTAGACGGCGTTGCGGGGAGCCTCTCCTGAGACCTGCTGATCGGCCCCTGAGGTCCCCCGGTATAGAGAGGCTTGTCCTAGTTAAAGCAGCACTGGCAGGGACACCACCCTCTGAACGCAACGCCACAAGCCCAGCCTCCAACTCTACTCATTTACAACACCCACTGAGGTAGGGTACCTTCTCTCCGAAGATACAGGGGGAATCATTCTGTTAACACATTTCCTACTTCTAAAAGTAGAACTTCTGCTGGCATTGGACATTAAAGTACATTCAAATGAGCCAGCTCCCTTTCTCTGCACATTTCATGAATTGTACTATTTGCAGAAATCGTAAATAAACCAGGAAGAAGTTTAACTTTGTTATTTGTCTCCCACCAGTTGTGACATCGCCACTAACCTATACAATTATACCCAAGCATGTTCTACTTCTATTTTATTTGACTAAAATGACAAAATCAATTGAGATAAATGCTTAAAGAGTCGCAAATTTGAACAAATCTTTAAAGTGAACGAGCAGAATCTTAATTGCATTTCATTGAGGCGAGGGATCCACATGTACCACACACCAGGCAAAGAGGTCTGGGCCTGTGGGTTTGTAGCAAGTTGAATGGCGCCATCTAATGTTCAATAGAAAGACCGCAACCCGAGAACAACAGTGGGTTTCTTTGAGATACCAACTGGACTCAAAGTAACAAATTACTGTTTTGGCTCTACTTGAAGCGTATGTGGACTGTAAAAGCTTAAGTAATCATATTTTGCTGGGGGGCTTGGGGGGCTTGGGAGGCACTGTTCAGGCTTTGAAGTGACCATAAAAGTGTACAGAGTGAACCCCCTAATTTGAAATTTAAACATAATAGACACCGAGCTATCAGTGTTGCAGCATAATCCTGACCTCTGTTTGTTTTGCTGAATAAACAGAATAAGTGAATAAATGCTTCGTCTTCACGCGGCACGCTCCTCCTCATCACGGTTTTTTTTTTTTTCCCTGCGGAGTAATCGATGTGTCAGCGTTTTCACGGGCGGATGCAGGGGTTCAGACCTACGCCTCAATCTGGAGGGCCTCAGGGGCGTGGGGGATAATGTGGCGAAGTGTTGGGGAGCGCAAAGACGGTGTGGCTGACAATGGGGTCTTATTCGTTTTTGCCACATGTCCAGTCCTCTTTCCTGCAGGCCTGACACTTGTGGATCCCTGACTAGAAACCAAGTAAATCCCTCTACTATTTGCCCTCTACTCACACTTAACAAATACCCCAACGTGCCCCTGTCAGGAGCTTTGGCACAATTTGGGGACAACTGTTCTTATAAAGACATTTTAGTGACACCCACAAAGCATGATTCTAACCTCTTCCACCACCAAGCCCGATATCAGCTACCGAGGCCACGGAAGATGCAGGCGAACAAACAGTAAGACATAAAAGAGATGTGATACGCCGTATAACGTTTTAATAACTTTGTCGCACCGCATCAGAAATGCAAACACATTAAAGTGGACACAGTGCCCCGCTCATTAAACACACAGCAGTGTAAACATTATCTACCCCCCCACACCCGCACTTGCATAAACATACACAAAGACCTCGTTGGCTTTTTCTGCATCCCCGAATCCATCCCAACCGATGCCACCAACACGCCTCGGGAGTTTTTCTACGAGGGTGTTTTATGCGTCCCGCGGGGCTCGGAGACAGTGAGATGTGGCTATGGCACACAGAGGAACCCAGTCAAGGACACAGGCAGCATCACTCACTCTGCTATTATTTGCTCATATTTAAAGCTGGGGCTACCTGAGGGACTGTAGCTACACATGCAGAGGAGGATGGGTGATTTCTGAGTCCGACGGGTGTGCTGATCGTCTGAGAGCTAAAGGAGACACAACACATGCAGAGAGAGAGAGGGAGGGAGTGACGGAGGGCTTTATATGTCAGCCCGGTGATACCAGCGATTTTATGGCCGAATATTTTTCCTCTTGTCAGAGCTGGATAAGGAATCACCATAAGGTTGGGGAGCATGAATATTGCCCTTGAGGGCCCGCTGTGGCTGCTCCTGTTTATGGTTGACTAGCAATCAGCCACCGATTCCGGACCTGCAACCCCTCATCCATCCACGTCGGCAATTAATCAATTAAATGGGCAGCGGGGAGGAGTGGGATCGGCTAGGTGTGTTAATACAATGGCCTGTTAAGGTTGATGTAATTTCATCACTAATGTCAGCCATTCATCACGCCTTATTATCTGTTTCGCATAGACAGTGGTCAATATCACTTCATAAATCTGAGAATCATCTGGATCTTGTGGTACTAAGCCTGAAGGATGCCGCAAAATGATGGACTAGAGAGAATGAGACAAGAAACAAACCTAGAGAAGCAAGTGGCAAACATTGTGTGGGAGATTATTATAAAAAAAAAAAAGCAGTTTATACATTTTATGAAGTAGAATTTCTAAAGAAAATGGAACCTTTTCATACCAAAACAAACAACAAACTCCATCTGAGAGTGAATCTTTTGATTCAAGATTCAAGTTTCAAAGGCTTTGTTTTCATATGCGCAATAGCTACAGGGTAGTTGTTGGCAATGAAAATGTGCAGCCCCGGGCTCTTGCAACATACTATGAACTTAAGAAATAAAAAGAAAAACATAAAATAGCAGAAGAAAATTGTAAGGTGACATAATGTTTTTCTCATAATGATCTCTGTTGGTTGATAAAGCATCAAAATGAGGCCCCAGAGCATATTTTTAGGAACAGAGATGAAGTTAGAGATACCCTATCCTGCATACAATGTCGTATGTACTTTCATCATAACAGAAAAGTCTGGTTTGTATGTGTTCCAGTGTGTAAATAGATGGTAGTGTGTAGGAGGAGGCCCTGTCCACTTGTGTGCCTAGTATCAGCATGTGTGGGCCAGACCACATGTGATACACAAAGTGAGAGTGGTATTTGGCGTTCCGATGGATATGGAGGCTTGTATCACTAACAATGTTTTTTTGGACTCAAGTCCCTGACAGCAGACAGTTTTTGCCAGCTTTTCATAACTTGAAATGTCACCATTTCAAGGCCAGAATATTCAGGAACTTACAAAAGCTTAGTGTTTCTCTGACATTTTAGACAAGATATAGAGGAAAAAATGCCATGGACGCAGCACTGGGACATAAACTAACGGTTTCAATTTCTAGCTCCTTAATCAATCAAGCAACAATCTACTTTTATCTTATTTTTCTGCCTTAGATCAAGTTCCACAACCAGCCGATATTCTCTGTGCTGCTGTTGTGGGCTTGTAAAGCTCTTTGAGGCTCCATATGTAATACTGGGCTATACAAATTAACTTGATTTGACCTCACTACTAATCGAAACAATAATCCATGCTTAATTGTTTGGAATCTGATTCAAATTGTTTCATTAGACTTAAGAGCTTACCTCAAACAAGCAGCATAGCGTTGATTCATGTGACCATCAATACGATATGTAATCAAACAAACAACATCGTATCCATCGAATCAATTTGACACCGCAAGTTGGCCGTCATCCAACTTTTAACAGAGGGGCCTATACCTGCCCCGTATATGGGTCTAATGCTACTAACAGTTTCAGGCAGACACAGAGCCTCCCTTCTTTTCAAGCCAACATTTCCCCAGCACTCCCAGCAGGTACATCAGCTCAATTATGATGATGGCAATGACTGATTGCATTTTAGCTCTCCCACGTTCCCCCAATAAGTCTGGCCATCACACAGAGAGAGGGCGAGAGTGAGACAGAGACCGAGATAACGGCGTCATCTCTGGTGAGCTACAAGCCTCCCAGATGCCAGTCTCCGGGACGGTATCAAACATCTCGGTGGCAGACTCGCCGTGAAAATAATCTATACCTACAGGAAGTCAATTAAAAAGTGCCAGGGGAGATTAAGAGCAGCGTGACAGCTTTTCGTCAGGCCACGGGTTTGTCAGGGAGCGTGTTGCGTGTCTGCTGTGAAGGTAAAGTGTGTGTATTGGTAGTAAAGACATGTTGGGAAAGGAAGGAGACCGTTGCCGAACACCCTTAAAAGCCCCCTCATGAATATTAAAAAGGCCCTTGGCAGCCGGCGGCTCCGCCACAAGTTTGCAAACCGGCGTAATGTGTGTGTTTGCGCTGAGGAAGTGCTCAGTCGGGATATCAATTAAATCAAGCGTTGTCAGTGTGATGGCCCTCTCAATGGAGGGACAGCCCATTCCCCTCTACACATCAGCTCAGCTTTGTGTCAACCATCCATCTCTCATCCTCCCCTTCCCTTCCTCCTCCCTGCCGGTTGCCATCTTTATCAGCCCACTCTTCCTCTTTCTCCCTCTCTGTCTCTCAAGCAGCCGGTAACTGAATGCACAAATTACTCTCCCCTCCACCTTTAACTCCTACTAAATCTTTCCCCTTTTCCACTTTGCTGAGCCAGTATATTTTATTCCTCCATCAAATATGCATCCCATTAATTAAGTTAAATTACTCCTGACTGCCAAATATCCCCTGCCCACGATGGGTGTCAACACGGAAATGCATGACTGTGAACCTGCAATGACACGGCCTCAACACTTAAACATGAGTTACGGCCTTCTCCAGCTCCATCCACGGGCAGATTACCAGACACTTTGGGCGGCTGGAATTAAGCGCCGTTTGCTCCTTCCCCTCCACCACGCTTTTTAATAAGTGCACAATGGATGACACTCGCACTTCTGACAATGGGAGGACTGATATTTTAATTACACCCCTTTTTTCATCTGCCGTCTTCTTCATCTTTTAATTGCTGCTGTTAATCACTCATTAACTTCCCCCTCCATGTTTTTTTCCTCTTACAATATACCTTTGACATGATTAACTCTATAGAATGGATTGTTCAGCAACATTTTTTTAAATAATTCAACTACTTTAAAGAATAAAGTTTGTACTTCTTTTGTGGTTCGAGGGGAGGGTGAAACTTTACTCATGTTTCTCTACAGCATGGAGCTGATTCTCCTTTGTTAGCTGACATCATCTTAAGAAGGTCATTTCAATGTGTATGAATGCTATCAAGAGAGGGTAAGGCAAAAAAAATTGACTACTAATTTTCTAATTACCTCATTTTTGTCTTGCTAGTCTTGCAAGTTGAGATTTAACAATAACAAAAAGTGATAAAAAAGCTGAGGAAAAGGCTGAGGCCACAAGAAGTTTAATGTTTTTAGAAAATAAACTACTGAGATCATACATAGTGCAAACAATAGTCTTTTAAGTAGTGGTCCTCAAGTGTAGTATAAGTTAGCATCATAAGCCTTTATGCTGTGTTGGCTCCCTAGCTTAAAAACTGATCTTGCCGTTTAGTGTGGACACCAATGTTTGTTTTTGTTTGTGTTTGATTAAAGTGAAAAGCTTTGATTATGAAGCCCCAAGGCCCCTGTTCTGGGCCCACTAAAGAATATGAGATTATTATTATTATTAAAACCTAATAGGACTGATCTGCTGACAGAGATTTCACTCTTTGTCTTTGGCGCTCAGAGATGCTGCGTGGGGTCCCATTCAAACTCTTCAAAAGCCTCCAATATGAGACTTACCGAGAAAACAGACTTCATCTCCCTCAAGTACTTGCGCTGTGTAATTTGAAACACAAATCTAATAGCATTCATCGCCTTTCTGCTGAATATTGGGCTTGTAATCCAAACCAAACTAATGAAGCCATATGTTTATTGTCCTTTCTTCAACTGAGAGATTTCTGCGAGGACAAGACACTCAAGTTTGACAATCCAGTCAGCTCCAAAACAAGTATAAAATGTATAAAACTGTACACTGGCGGATTTATATTGATACGTCGATGCTGTCCGGAGTTGATTTCTCGCTCTCCTCTCTTTTTCCGCTCTCTTGCTTTTTTTTCCAATGTGTGCATGTGTGCCCGTGCATGAGTGTGTTTCTATTGCAAAAAACATTAATTTTACAAACATCAGCCCAAGGCTACTAAACACATCCAATCCATTATGCTGCGCTTTATCGTGTTATGGGGGGTAACGGGCTGTAAAGCTGTCTTGGTCATAAAGAGCGATCGCAGAGTGCCGAGTCAAACCAGAACGCCGAGCTCTCCAAGCCGTACGCAGCCCTCGTTATCATCAGAACAGCTCCGTCACATACTTAACCTTTCCAGACCAGCCTTTCTGCATTATTTTCCAAATGACCTTTAGCGTTACTTATTTCATTTCCGATAATGGCCCACTAAATTTTGTTAAATACATCAGTGCGAAATGTGTTTATTTTGGTGAAGGGGACTTCACTGACTGACAAGGACCATGTTCCCGGACACAAACTCTTAAAGTGTCTCTTAAACAGTAAACAGGAATACGTCTTCCTGATGGGACTGAATACAGGATCCTGTGTCTGAAGAGTACAAATGAATTAGATGGAGCACAAACAGTAACAAAAAAAAAAGGGCTATGCATAATTATTTGGATATGGAATACATACATTAGATAGATAAGTATGTAGTTTGCAAGGTTTATTTGGCAACGGCCTGGCAAAAAAAGGATGAAAGTAAGAGTTAAAGAGTTCTAGTATTTTTACTTGATATCAGATTTTCTCACTTAACATGCCCGTAACTTCATATATACAAACATTCTGCAGGCTGATGCGTATTAGTAAAATATGCAAAAACACAAGGCTTTTTGAATCGTGAGGAAAACACGTGTGTTTACATCTGTTGTGTGTTAATGAATTACAATTCCAGCTTCCAGTTCCTGACAACACATGGTGCACGCTCTTGGTCACACACAACTAAAACATTTAGGACATTATGAGCTTTTAAAAGGTCCAAGTGTAACATTAATATGTAGCTACCCTAGAGCTGTTGTATCGCAGACACAATCCCTCAGCCTGTAAGGAGCAGTGTGCTTCATGCCCTTTACTGTATGGGCGGAGGGGGTGGTGTGGAGGGATCTTAGCGAAATCGCTAATGTACGTGATGATTAAGTGTAACTCAAATACCGAGTGTGTTGTTCATAGGCCTGACAGGCAGTAATTTGGTGTATTATATTCTGCGGTTTTAATTGCACGCCACCAACGTGTCCCTCTGACACGTTATGAAGCGATGATGTACAATTATTTCGGGGCGGCGGGAGATCAGTGGAGTGACATTATAATCATCCTCATAGGGATCCCTCTCTTCATCTGCAACAACCATTAATGTTTAAATGGGAGGATGGGAGGGAAAAAAGAAACATAAAAATAGTTCTCAGGGAGTTCTAACCAGAATCTGTTTGAGGATTATAGAGAATCACGTCAGGGGAGAAGGAGAGGGGTGTGGATAGACAATAGAGGGGCTGAGTTAAGTGACGGCTTTCTCTGGATAAGCAGCGAGCTAAGATGCTCCTCCACTGTCACTGCCAGGCCTCACACTACTCATACAGGCCCGGGCATTAAGGCACATTACAGCGGATGAGCCACGCAGGGCGGAACTGATGGGCTATTCCGGGAACAGACCAGACAATCTCACAAGACAGGGGGGACATAAAAACCCTGACATGAGCCAGCCCCATCCTGTTAACAGTCAAATCACACACACAACATGAAATCATGACTATATATACTCCCTCCAACACTAAGTCAAGAAAACTGAGACAAGAGAGGGAGGGAGGGAGGGAGGGGAGGGAAGAACACAATGCAGCCTCCTCCATGGAGACGACAAACTTTAGCAAACTTTTTATTTTTTAGTGTTGTGAGAAAGCAAAAGGTTTTTTAAGTTTTTCTCAGATTCCTGAACTGACACTGGGAAACGGGCAGCAGTTTATGACCCGTAATCATAAAACAGCATTCCACAAGAGGACAATCCTTGTCCGTGGTAGTGTTAATACTTCTAAGGCCCGGGCTGAGATATTAAACCAATGCCTCAAAGCATTTAGACTGCTTATGCATAATTTAACACCTACAACAGCACTGGACGTCCATTGCATCTTTGGGGAGGACGAGAGAGCGGTGGGGTGGAAATGCTGAATCCAGGGCCTTTCTGTTAGATGATGGAGGAGAGGCGGAGGAAGCTCATTAAGTGGCCCGAGCCCCACTGTGGACAAACACGGCGTGAGGAAAGGCAAGGCTCTGCCGTCTTACATACTGCAGAATTTCTTTTAACCAATTAAATATGAGAAATCTTATCTGGTAAGCTAACGGCCAATTTTTGTTTTTCTGCTGTTTTTGCACCTTAAAGAGTTCTTTATAGGCAAATTAAGAGGCCAAGATAAAGACACATACGGGCAAACAGATGGGTAGAAGCGCAGACACGGATGTGTAGAGGCCGAGACAGAAAGCCTATACGGTGTTAGCGATGATGAGCGAGCCACTGACCAGCTCGCTCAGGTGTGATTGGCAGCGTGGTCAAAGGGTTCCAATCTGTCCTGGCCTCGCATTTGCATTTCTTAATTAAATGCCACAACAATATGATCTTTAACTATCAACAAGTCCCCCCCACCCCCACCTCCTGAGACGAGATTGGCGGCAGTGCACGGAGGCTAAAGTAAGGTGGACAGCCGAGGTGCAGCACATCCGCTCGATCACGGTGTCAGAGCCAAGATAATCTTCCAGTGTTAGACTTTAACAAGGAAACAATCGATGGCAGTGGAGGCAGATTCTTTTTAACGGAAAGAAAGACAACACAAATGATGTGCTCCAAACAAAATGGCAATAAACTAAACAAGCAAACCGCTATGCCCCATGGAGGCCCAGGTGGAAAACTATAATGAAACTCGAGTTATGTTGTAAAAAAGCAGCATAAAAAGGGCTGTTAATTGAAATGAGAAATGGTGATCATAAAACAAATATTGGGAAAAACTTTGTTGGAATGCTGCTTCGTCATTGCTGTTGGTCATTAGTACCCGCAGGAGAATGGTGAAGCTAATTGCGCCATAATCTCACTCTAAACATAATACCTGATATGTACCCATCCATTAGCAACTTTGGATTCAGGTTAAGGACATCAAACGTGAGAAGTTTGGGAAGGGGAGCAGGCTGTGTATGTATGGCTCTGGCCTTAATGAGGGTGTTTCTGGGTGTTTTTCTTTGTGTTTGCTGCTCTTTAGTCAAGAGGAGGGATGACTCGGTGATCAGTCAGTACTGAAAGCACACACAGGGACGATTTGTCACCGGTGGCTGGCACTGGCAGCGCACGGCTCCTCCATCCACATGATTTGTGAAACCCGGGGCTGTATTTAGTGGTCCCATTTAAAGGCATATTGGGGAACTGTTCTGTACGTATGTGTCTATGTCTGTGTATGTGTATGTGTGTGTGTATGTGTGTGTGTGTGTGTGTGTGTGTGTGTGTGTGTGTGTAAAGCTAGACACTTGGTCAAAGCTCCAACACATTTGCGGCACTTGGGAGAAAAGAGGGGGTTTTCAGCTGGAGGGGCTTGTGAAACATGAGCCTTTCCTCTCATTAAAGGAGAAGCTGTGTTTAAACCAAAGCTTGTTTGCCCCTGCTGTAATATGTTTGCGAACATCAGCGGGAGCAAATAAACACGCGCGCTCCGCTCGGCTTCAGAAGAACAAGATCGGCCCGCGACTGAACTAAATGGAACGGTTTACACGGAATTACACAGAGGGAGAAACTAATAACGCCACATATGTCTTCATCTTAGCGAGAGTGTAGCCGCAGAAGCTCGATGGCACAAAGCTGGAAATCCCACAATTTACTCTATTCCCTGACTGCATGTTAAACAGCTTAACACGTCCATTTGAACATGGCAAGGCAGTGAGGAGGTCTACCGTGGGAATGAAAGGAGCTGAACACAACATATGGTCCACATGTAGGGGGTGCGAGGTAGTGGGATAGAACTGTGCTCCTGAACTGCTAGGTATAGGCTTGTGGTTACCGACATACTTTTCCAATTATGATTATTTGTACAGCTTAAACAATAAGGAAGGTAAAGCACAGTCCTTACCTTTAATTCAGGAGCAAAGATACATTTAAGTGTAACTGAAATGTTTGGGTTGTTCTTCGGAGTGTGGCCAGCTTCTGATCTTTTCCTAAATAAATAATAGCCTATAAATTTAGAATTTCAAGGCGTATATTAGATGTGCAAAAGCACCAAGATCATCTAGAGAATTCACAAAATATATTCTTTGGATTAGCAGCTCTTCTAGGCAGTCCTGTAAATAGATAAAATCTCACTATGTTGACATGGAATTTGCATTAGTATCAGCTCTCTTATTGTGGTCATGCAGGGTTAAATTGGATTGAATTACGAATTGGCTTGAGACTAATGCAATTTAAAGTGGGTGGTACGATAGGAAATTAGCAGATCGCCCTCTTAGACATGTAACCTTCCCACACCTGAAGAGAGGAACGCAATCGCAGGCGAACGCTTCTCCATTCCACAAAACTATAGCAGCTGTTCTGGAACTACAATAAAATGTCAAGATAAATATGATGATTGCGCACGTAGTGGGTCTTGTAATCAGGTTCTGAACTTACCTGATCAGGCTGAATACATTATGTTTCTTGCCTGGCACAAACTTAAATACCTGACTAGAGTTACACCAATCATTAAAAGGGATGGGAAACGTACAACACTTTCAGTTTCATGGTGTTCAGTTCTCATGATTTGACCAACATCTGTAGCCAACCTAAATTAAGTTGGAACATAGCAAAGCTTTTCTTCGTTGCCAACGTTAATTTCCCGCTTTCTGTGCTTTTGAAGACAGTGTTTTCAGTCATTTTTATAAGACCTGGTTACTCACCCACAGATGTCACATTTGTACTCTCTCATGCCGAGGTGCCTCTTCACGTGGTTCCTGGCGTCTCCCAGCTGAGCAGTTGCAAAGTTGCAGATCTTGCACATGAAGGGCTTGGATCCTGCGAAACAAAGTGAAAAGAGGTGAGTTCATATCCAACGATAATATTATGTTTGAAAGAAAGAGGTGGCAATTTTAATAAAACATGACTATAAACCCGCTGGGCAGAAATCAGATTTTACATTACAGTTCATTTTTCAATGCCAGGCTTGGAGGACTGTTATTAGTTCTATGCTGAGACTTCAACATACTTCAGAGCCACAGTGAATTCAGAATTATAGAAACAGATGCCCTTACTACAGTCACACTTCGAGTGCCAGGCGTTTCACTCTCTATCTATCCTTGTCACTCTCCTTCATCTCTTACCTACTCTTCCTTTGCCTGTGGATGCGTAAATTAGATTCCAAAGGTCAGGGCGAATACGTAAATCAATTCTGGGTGTGCTCACTACCTCCCATTCCATCATTAAAGCGCTAATCACTCTGGCGGGCTTCTCAGGGAGGTTTCTCCCTAATTATTGTCATTAATAAGTCTAGGGGGCGGGGTAGTGTTTGAGAGAGTGGCAGAGCCTCCGCCTGCCATCCGTCATTTAAGGGCAGAGCTGCGAGGGCTGGCGCATAACCAGCTACCGGCTCAGATTAGAAAGGGACAATTCCAGTAAAAATGTTGGACAAAATCTCTTATTCATATGGTTTCAAAAGTAATAAAAACCTTTAAATTCAGCCAAATTACTTGCTATTGCCTTCACTTCATAACAGAATTTCAATTTATACATTAAAAATGCATTTTTATTCTGGTTGGCTGGGCCAGATTCAGGCCAGAGTCTCACAGTGCGACAATCCAATTTTAGTGGCAGCCTGGTTAATCCACATATGCATCTTTGAGCAAACCCTCACCCTCTCGGAGTGAATATCCCAAGACGTTGTGCAATATTTATTCCAGGGGGCAGCCGCTGATTTGATTAAGCACTTTGTGTAGATTACTAATTCGTTCATACACGGTTCACTTGCTGTGAGCTGGAAGAACGACACATCAAATTTTAAGGCGGTAACGAAGATTGAAAGGCAAACCAGTGCTAACAAGACCCATAAACACAGGGGGCGGGGGGTGGTCGTGGGGTCCACTGATGGGCAGAAGCAAAGCCAGCCTGTCCCCATAGAATACTACACACACATAAATTCATAGAGGCACACACACAAAACAAATAAAAGGCAGATAAACACATACAATCCCTATACATAAACCCATTTCACACCTAAATGTGCAGACACTTTCACACACATTTTTAAAAAACAACACAATCATCAACACCGCTTAAAAAACTAAAAGGCAGATATCACACAGCACCCACCATCACACCTACACATACCTACATCTAGATGCAGAGCCCCACCTCACACCTAAGCATGTGCATACAGACACACGCATTCAATTTCACAAGACACAACCACCCGTGGACAAACAGAAGGAGAGGCGATCATTCTCACACACACACACATACCCTAAAGTTGAGGTGAGAGCGAGGCGTGTGGGGAGCTGATTTGTCCAGATGGCTGGTTGAGTATGAGACATGGCAGAAAGGAGAGAGCTGTAACGTCCCTCAGTTCCCACATCTTATCACATTAATACTCCGCCACTCCACTTAAACAGCCTCCGTGAAACTGAAATTGACCATCAATGCAGTGTCATGTTAAATTAATATTGCCATCCACATAGGGGCGATGTGGCTCCCTCACATTCCAGATGAGACAGGGAATGACTAATTCATTTCCTGAGAGGAGAGGAGAACCTCACGTAATGTTTCACTCCACACACACACGGTGATGTCTTAAGCCTTGCACATGCCACACAACCCTGTCATAGCCTTTGCTTTAATCACCAGGTTCGGGGAAAAGGAAGATTACATGATCATTTCAGATAAGTAAGTGTCCCACTTTTTAGTGAAAGTGTTGGTTATCGCACGGTTCACACAGAATGCACTAGAAAGGTATGAGTGGATTGCCCGTTTGGTAAAGCTGCTGTTTACAGTTCTGGTCACCAACCCTTTTTGAGTTATTGTTATCCAAGTGAAGTTTGGCCAGCTTCTGCCCCTGTTCCCCAACAGTTCTCACAATAGACACTCCAGAGCCCTCTTGTGGTCCTTTGTGAGCTCATCCAAAGACTTGTGAAGCCTGGCGAGACTCTGCACTGCCCGCTGGGTGACCAGTGCTGCAGGAGGTGTTGGCATGAAAAAGCATCCATTGCATCTAGAGCTGTAAATACCTCAGTCCTATCCTAGTCGACTTTACTCGTCCAAACAATACATGCTTTTTTCCACCCGGTCCTTGCAAATTTTTTAGGGGCATTATTATGCTAATTTTCAGGTTCATAAATGTACATTATTTAGTGCCTCTACTGTGACATGTTTAAAGGCTTTAATGTTCAAAAAGCTCTTTCTTTTTCTCATACTTTCTGTGCTGCAGCACCTCTTTTCACCCTCTGTCTGAAACCAGAGCCCAGTCTGCTCTGATTAGTTAGCTGGCCAGCTCCATTATGAATGGTCAAACGCTTCGAGATGTCCCCCCATTTAATATACCATGTACAATGTGTTGGAGCACTAGCCAATAGAAGTGCGAGTGCTACATAGTGATGTCACTAAGTCGCGGAAGTACACAAAGGAGTCCAACATGTACAAAAACATATACAACACACTACAGGAGGGAAAACCATAAAAAGCATCAATTAAGGTAAAATGTTACGCGCTGATTGGTTTGATGTTGAGTGATGGGGATGAGAATGGGGACTGATCCTTTATCTTTAAATCTGTATATTGTTTTTTGCCAATTTTGGCCTACCCCTTTAAGGTTTGGATTTGGCTGCCAAATGGACCTGGCCTTGATAAAACATGACATAAAATATGTAATATGTGGGTTACAAGTGGCATGCACTTATTTGATACAAGCTCCACACTCAACGGTGTCTCTTGGGAAGACAATGCTTTCAGTGCAGATTTTAATGCCCCATGAGGCTCTATATGTGCTTTTAAATGCTTCAATACTTGATAGAATATCAATTCCTGGGGGGAAACACTTACTAACTAACGATATAAATGTTACAAACTTCTCTATCAAAGCCCTTATGTTGTGTGCTTACAATTTTGTGTTTGTAGATAGTTGTACAAACACACATCACATGCATGCCGTGTGTGTCCATTACTTTCAGGCTCAGTCTGAGGTCAGACAGCTCACTCCAGTGAAAAAGTGACCAATTTACCTCAAAATGCAAATCCCAGCTGTAGCCTCATTGGCAAAATGCATGCATGTGTACACGTTTCCTTTAAGGGACAAATTGACAAATCTGTGTGCAGCCTCCCACTACCGTCTCCTGATTTCACTGATTAATCAAGTGAATAAAAACTAGGTCTTAATTAAAAGGATCTGGACGTGCTCCCGGCCCAGAAACTGGCAGACCCCCACCGTGCAGCTCCAAAGCCCCACAAACAAACTCCCGGAATAAATGACCACCACATAAAAAGGTGAATAATTCACAGTAATGAGGGAACTTAGCAATAATAACAACTGACATATGTTGTCAAAATTAAGAGAAATAGGTGCTTTCCACAAATAAGAACAGCATAAATTAAAGTAATGTCATAAACACGAACATAATTCAGTTGAATAAAAAATGGTAAACCTAAAAAAAAACAGAGTACTCATCACTTGAAGCCTGGGATTTTGCCCTTGACTTGAAGCCATCTGTTGGGACCTCAGTGTCAAAGCTTTTCATTTTCTTAAGTAACACTCAGTAAGTGACCTCAAAACTCAAGAATTATGACACAGAGTAAAATTATGGATACATATAGACTATTCCTTAATAAGAAGAAAGTGGTGGCTGGACATTAATCATCATGAATTTAACCTCCAATCCTTACAGCTTTAAGCAGTCGGTTTTTAGCTGTAAGCAATCTGACTTTGGCCACACAAGGTGACTGGCATACATACTATATGAAAGGACAAAGAATGTTTGAGATTGCTGAACATGAAATTATTCTTGTGGCCCAGAAAATTCATCGGTTATCCCTGAAGCCACAGCATATCAGAATGTTTTACTACAGCACATTTTTGTAGCACACAAGAGCTTCCTGGATCTTGTATTTTAATGGGAGCTTCCTGTCTAAATAAAGGATAAACAGCATGAACTAAAATAAAATGTTTAGCCTATTGCATGTAAGGGAATATGGTGACATAATAGAGTAAAGAAAAAAGGTTGTTTTTTTACAACTTTAAAACAACTTTTTCAAAAATGCTGGTATGATATCCAAATTGCAGTAATTGCAATATTTGGTAAAGTCAAAATAGTTGAAAATGTGAGGCGATGCAAAGAAGTCCCCATCAACAACCGTATTCCAAACACTCCATTAAATCTTCTTGTGGAACAGAATAAAATATCACACCATGACCATGAAGTATAATTTCAAACGCTAATATGAATAACGTTTTTTTTTTAACCATTGGTAAATGATACCGTGGTTGCAATATCAGTCAAAAATAATCCCACTTTTTGTTATTCTCCAGATGAGGCAAACTTAGAAATCAGCACATTATATTCATTTCTCCCCAGTATTCTGCATGGAAGTATTATCTCGTGGTTTTCTAACAAAAGCTACAACACCTACACAAACCTTCCACTGTCACAGAGTCTGAAAGTGGAAACAATCTTTGTTATTTCCCATACATCAGACACTTCACACACACATACAATCATTTACACACGTTGTAAGCACAGAGTATGGACTACAACTAAAGTCCCATTAAAGTTTGGGCTTAAGGTGGGGCGAGTGAACCATAGGAGGCAGAGAAGGGCATTTATTGATGCCGCCCTCACATCTCGTTCCTGCATTAAGTTGATTTTAAAAGCAATTAATACACATGGTCAGGGAGAAGTAATGGAGCGCCCTGTGTTCTTAACCTGCCGGGCATTTCCCAGCCGGAGCCCTGACCGACGCAGTCCTGCTTTGCATTATAAATGACAAGATAAATCTTAATGGATTTAGGATAATCAGCTAGCCATGAAGGCTGACATATACACACGTTTACTGGGGATGCAAGTGCTTACACTTATATAGACAAACATGGACGTACAGACACAAGGGAAATTAAAGGCTTTGAATACGTCTGCATTGATTATTTTAAATTATTAGCCCACCTCTCTTTGGACCTCCAATGCTTTTAGCCTAAGCTTTAACACATTTACAGAGACTTATTGACTATAATTACAACTGAGTCTTGGTAATGGACACATCAATTATGAGTCGCACATGTCTCTGACCAAGCGTTGCTCTGAGAATCCCAATCTGGGGTCCATTAGCGTCTCTCCTGCTGGTCTGAAGCTCAATCAGTCTTTACCTTCACCTCTACTGAAACGGCTATTACCTGGCTGCAGTAGATAGTAGCCTTAACATTAGCATGAGCTGCCAAAGAAGAGGCTTTGTCTACCCACTCAATACGGTTGGAGCTAAAAACAAAAGCCTAATAGCTGAGCAGCTACACTATAATGTTTTTTTTGGGTAAAGCTGGATGTGTTCAAGTGCTCAAAATGCATTAAAAAGTCAGAGGTTAAATAATGAATGCAGCTACTTTAAAGTTGAAAATTAGCATTGTGTATGAATGTGAAATGTAAAGAGTAGAAGAAAGAGGAAGAGTGTGTGTCATCGAAGCAGGGTACATACCAGTGTGTGTGCGGATGTGTGCCAGGAAGGCCATGGAGTTGCTGCTCTTGCAAACCTTGCCACAGTATTTACACACGCTGCCCTGGTTCTCTTCGCGCTCGCGGTTGATCTGCTCCGTGTCCTCCACCACATACTTGTTGACCTCCCTCAGAAGCTCCTCGTGTTTCTCCTTGATGTGAACAAACAGGTCCTGCTCAGTCTCGAAGCGGTCCGTGCACTTCACGCACTTGAAGCTTGCGCCGCCTTCGGGCAGCTCCTCCACGCTGTTCTGCTCGTTGCGGAGGTGGGCGGCGCTGGTCAGGTGCTGGTGCAGGTTGCTCTCGGTGTAGAAAGACTTGCCGCACACCAAGCAGTGGAAGTGTTTGTCCTTGGACGGGTGCTTCATTGAGATGTGGACGTTGAGGCCGCTGATGCCGTCAGCCATGAAGCCGCAGTCGTCGCAGCGTATGCGCGAGATGCTTCCCGTAGCTTCCTTTCTCACCTTCATTTCTTTGCGTGTGATCTTCTTGACGTACCCAGAGTGGGAGGGCAGGTAACCGGTTACCTGGGACCCCTCAGTCAGACATATGACAGCGGCCTCGCCCTCTAGAGCCAGACCTTCCTGCAGCTCCTGCTCTGCAAGGGCCTTCCAGGATACAATGCATGCATCAAACGGAAGGGCTTTGGACATTTGTGTATCTGGATCAGATTCACCACAGTTTGCATCTATTATCTCTTGCTCTTCGTCCGCCTGTTCCGCCACTTCCTCCTGGCTCTCAGGCTGATCCACTGCAGGCTGAACATCTGTTACAGCTGGCTTTGGTTCAGACGGCTCTGTAAGCTCAATTGTCTCATTGGTTGGATGTCGTTCACTGGAACTAGAAGGTGTATCAGGCTCTGCATGCTTCTTGTCTACACCAGCTACAGCATCAACATGCTCTGTGGGGACCGAGGGTTCAGCTTGATTCTGTCTTTCCACAACTTGGTTGTCACCAGAACAAGAGTCAGACTCTTCTGTGGGGCTATAGGTTTCACATTCAGGGTTGGAGTTTGCCCCCTCAGGATCAATGTGACCTTCTTGCTTCAAAGGATGTGCTGCATCGCTTTGTCCCTCACTTCCTGCTGGTTCCAGGTATTTCTGACTTTTCTGTTTGTGCTTTTCTGTGCTGGCATGGCGAGACATTTCCCTGCTTGTTACGGCATAGTAGCTACATGCTAAACAGACATACTCGAAATCTTTGGTGTGCTTCCTCTTGACATGAAGATGCAGTGAAGGGACTGATTGAGCTACAAAATCACAATACATGCAAGCATTCGGAGAATCATATTTACTTTTTTTCTGGCTTGTGTCTGACTGAGTTTGCTCTTCCGCGCTCTGCTCGTTGGATGCTGTGTTGTCAGATTCTGACTCCTTGTCAGGGGTCTGTGGGGCCGTATCTGGTTCCTGGCTTTGATTTGTGGATTCCTGCTGGGACGCACTGGTGTGGTGGTCAACTTGGTTCTTATTTGAGCAATCTTGTGCACGTCTGACATGTTTCTTCGTTATGCAGTGACGATCCATGTCTCCTTTAGTCACGCAGCTGTAGTTGCACAGGGTGCAGCTGTAGCCATACTCCTTACTGTGTTTACGGCGGACATGGACACTGAGGTTAGTAGCATTGGACACTACCAGGCCACAGTATCCACAAGTGGTTGTGGACACTTGCTTTGGTCTTCCTCTTTTCCTTTTGGGAGATTGAACCTCCAAATCTTCTTCCTCAACTGAATCATCTTCAGCAGCCTCCACTGCCTCTTCAGTTTCTTGATTTCCTTCTGTTGCAGAGTCTATGTCTTGTCCAGTAGCCACCTGAGCCGTATCCTCCACTTTACCACCTTCTGCAGTGGTGTCTCTAGTTACACTCTCAACGTAGACTTCAAATGCTGAAAGCTCTGTGCTTTTCTCGTCTTTCTGCTGCTGCATGTGACTATCGGAGGACAGGTGAGCGTCCATCCACTCAGATGTGGCAGAAAAGAAGTTGCACAATTTGCAACGGTACCACTGCTGGTTCATGTGTTTGATTCGAGTATGGCTCTCCAGCAATGAAGGGTTGCTAACTCTAAAATCACATTTGATACACTTAAGCTGGAACCTGCTGAGTGGACGTTTAGCTGCCACTCTAGTGGCAGCCGCTTTCAGAGTGCTGCCTGGATCCTCAGCCTCCTTTGATTCATCCATGTTCTCACCAGCATCAACTGAAAGAGATTTCAGATTGCTTTTTAACCTTTAATTTAAACAATTCAGAAGAAAAAAAACATGTGTTCAAATCTAACTTTGAACTAATTTCGCAGAAATATTGAGAATCAAAACTTAGAACTACACGTTTCTACTTTTCAATTAAAGAAATATCTAATACCAATATAATATTGAGTAAAATAAATACTCACATGTGTATGGGGTGTCTTTGGTGTGATAACTCTGGATATGCACATCCAAAGGGGACTTGTCCCTGAACTCTTGTCCACAGTAGTTGCAGGAATATATCATCTTAGGTTTTGGGGTTCGCTTGCTTACTCTTCTCTCTTGGGTAGGGATGGCCTCTTCTTCGTCTGCCTGCTCTTTGTCTAGTTCAGTTTGTTTTTTAGTTAAACTGTCTGTGTTCATCTCATTGGACCCTGATCCCAGCTCATCACTATTAGACGTATTGTTCTGTTGAACTTCAGCAGCACTTTCTGTCTCCATGTCTTCTTCCTGATGGATTTTAGATGAACTCAGGTCAGAGATTTTTCTACTTTTTTCAGCTGGCTTTGCTGTTCTTTTGTTATTCTTCAAGTTCTTTCCATGCTTTCTTGCATAGTGAATCTTCAGTGATCTTGGACATTTAGCTGAGAAGCCACAATTGGTGCAGATGCTATTCCCTTCTTCAGGCATGGAGCCTGGCAGAAGACTTTTAGCAAGTTCATCCTCTGCTTCATCAGGCTTGGCAGTTATTCCTGGTGAGTCTTTTTTATTTCCCTCCAGGTCCACATCATCCTGCTGCACCTTACAACTGATGGTGTCAGTCACTTTGTCCTCAACAGCCTCCCTTTCTGAAGTTAGGGTCCCATCCATAGCTTACCCTGCTATAATTCTATAACAGTGAAATTGATCGTTATCACCAACACTGGATCAAACTCCTGGGAAGGAAAAAAAAAGAATTGATGTTTGTTATTTTTTAAATAATGATGTAAACAGATTAAGTGCTTTTGCCAATTAATTTTTAATTAAACACAAGCTTCTGATAAGTGATGAATCCTTCAACATCATCTGCCTTTAAATAAGGAAATGTCTCCATCTAGTGTCTCTAGGTGAGAATTGTTTGGAAAGAACTTGCCTGAATGAGAGCTGTTGATAGTTATTTATTGAAAAAAAACATGTCCACTGATGTCATATAATGGCACATACATATGGCATAGCTGGTTTAAGTATCCTTACTAAATGCTTGTAGACATGATTGCCTAGAGCTACAATAGTTTCCACAATTATATCAGCAAATGTAACTAAAGTACAGCTTAATTATGAATATCAATGTTTCTAGAGTTGTACACAGTTGCCATATTTATTAAATGTTGTCCGTTTAAGCAAAGCTTCAAACGGCTCAATGCACATCAACTTTAAAAAAGGGTTTCTTTATTTGTTTGTATTTTCTGTATTGCAGCATGTTTTTACAGATAAATGTTAATGTGCTTGTGTTGTAATTATTGGAAGTACTCAATCACTAAAATACAGTGTGAGGAACAAACATCATTTTCCAGCCCATTTTCCACAATCATCATGTATATTGCCACAAAATGTAAACAGTTCTAATATATACACACACATTTCATGTATACAGTCAGCGATTGGATACTGTTCTTCAGCTAGATGTTCATGTAGGGTACAGGATGATGTGTCACCGGTTTACTTGTCCGATGTACTTGTACTTCAAAATGTAGGAGAATCTACCGTTGGTGTGGAGGGGTACTGTATAGGTCAAACAATGAGCACTTTTTCAACCGACATTAAATCCAACTTTTAGATCAGCCCCCATATTGTATTATGGTAGAATTTAAATGCAATCGAGGAGCACCATTTGAAATTGGAATGTGTTTTTTGGGGGGAGCTGAATAGACTCCATTGAACTCCAGAATTAATAATGACTTAAAGTTAAACTACCAAAGGTTTCTCATTGTGTTGAACTTTTGTTCGCTGGTTTTCGAGGGTTAATTCCGTATTGCGTATCCCCTTCTAGAGCACGAGAAGTAATAGTGGATTTGCACACGGTTGAGTCGTCGGTTAACCACAGAATTCACAAACGAACAACACACTTCTCCCTATAACTGGTCCGTGGTCATTTAAAACTAACAACACATTCCAGCCACACTGGTGACCGGCTGACTTCACTCAACTACCAGAGGTTTCACTCACAAGCAACCGATGATAGCTTGTAAGGAATATTAAATTAGCCGAACATGTTTCAGACTGCATGTTGTAAATTGCACCGCGTCGCACATACACATATTGCATCAAAGTCGTTGGGTAAAACACTGTGTGAAAACACTTTTCAAGTCGTATATAGCTCCTGCAACTTGCAGCAAAACAGGTGAAGTTGTGAATTATGCTGTTTGCTAAGTGATGCTAACTTGCTAAAAAGCGACTTGTTTCTCAGCTGTATTTTTGAGATGCGCGCAGCACGTCCAATTACATCGCTACATCAGCTTCGTTGTCCAATCACAGCGGGACAGAGGCGGGTCTAAAGCGCTCCATGGCTTGGAAAACGACGGCAGCACAGAGGCCCAAAAAGGAGGCTAACATCGACCTCTGAAACAGTCCTCTAGTCTGCCGAAACAGTGCTTGAAAACACGCCAGAGAACGCGCATCGCTTCAGAAAAATAAATTCAGGTGATAATTTAATAACACAGTTGGACATCAATTGAACTTACCTCTTGTTATACGACTACTTCCACTGTCCGCGCTTTTTGCTGCTAGACACAAATGGCGTACCGTAGCGTGAGCCATACGTCACACAAGAAGGCGGTGCGAGCCTTTTTTTCCTCCATCAGCTGATTTGGTCACATGACGCAAAACAGTTCTGTGGGAAAATCAAAGTATTTTCACATAATAAAACAACACCCTTAAATGAGTGACAATTACAGAAAATGTTAAAATGTGTGCACATGTTTATTGCTGCTGCTGCACTGTCAATTCTTTCAACATAGCCAGTAACGGAGTATTGCATTTCAGGTGCGGTTTTACAACAACATACGACGAGCCAGCATCATGAAAGTCATTATGTCCGTTTAAGTTTTCATTAAAATATGTAAAAATGTAACCTACTGCTTTTAAATTCGGGTATAGTTTAGTTTGTGATGAAATTGTATTGTTTTTGTTAATTAAGGAAGGCTATTTACACAACGAAGATTGACCTCATCAATAGTCAATTTAAAATGAACTTTAGTTGTGGGGAATTATCTATAAAATTTGGTCTTTATCAGGTCCGTATTTAAATTGCATTTTAATGTAAACATAAATGCTAACGTGAGTTTTTCTCTGCATATCAGCTTTAATAATACATAGTCTTTAATAATGTGATTGTTATTTTCTCCTTCAAAGTCATTTATTTTGCCTGTATGAGCTGTCATTAAATGTCATGGAAATATAAGACATACGTTTTAATTGTTTTTTTATTTTTATTATTTAAAGTAGGTTCTGCTTATGGCCTATACAGAGATAGTGTATTTTTTTTCCCTGGAATGGTCATCCTGTGATGAATCACCACTTTCATTTGACATCTTGTGTTAGCTTTATGGAAAGACTGAAGATGGATTAATGCACGTGCATTAATTGATTAAGTAGTCTGACAGGTCAGGAGGTGATAAATGATACCTTCTGGAATGAATACACAGTTTACTTTGCAATAATTTTCTATAATTCATCACAGTCAAAATTATATGACATGGATGGTTGGAAACACATATCCCCTCCTCCCCCGTCCCCCATTTTTCATTAGGATTCATCATTCATTTTTCTCCATTAGCTGTCTATTAAAAGAGAGGAGGCTGGCTTGTGTGGACACTGCCTCAGTTTCTTCTTCTTCTTCTTCTTCTTCTTCTTCTTCTTCTTCTTCTTCTTCTTCTTCTTCTTCTTCTTCTTCTTCTTCTTCTTCTTCTTCTCATATGTATAGACACTGTATAGACAAGTTAGCTCTATGACATCATTTGTTAATTAGCTTTGAAACAAATATTTAAGATAAAAAATTAATTTCATCATTGTGTCGAACAGATATTGAAGATACCAAGTTACAGTTATGAAAACAGATACAGATGTGTAAAGAAAAGATACACTCACCCCATGTCCTTGTTTCCAAGCCTTTTAAAGTAAATGTAAAAATAAATAGGAAAATGTAGCACAATTAAATTCAACATCCTTAAATACATGTAATCGACAACTTGTTAAGACCCTGCATTATCCACCAACACAGGTGTTTTCAATTTGTCTCCTAATTAATCATCTCCTTAGCACTGTGGGCCTCTGCAGCCTTCTCTTTCATAGCACAGGTGTTACCAATAACACTAACTAGGGGTCTGCAGCATTCACGTGTAAGCCGTGACAGTGACCCTGAAACAGAAGCGTTTAGCGATCATTCATCTTGTTATTTAAGCCTGAGCTGCTCCTTCTGTGACATGTCAATATGTCTTCTGTGAAAAAGGCCTATTGACATCTTCCTGACTTAGGTTTTATTGGGCACATTGACTCTAGAATAAATGACGTTGTGCTCATTAGGGAGTTTGGTAACCTTTAAGTCAAATTTTAAAATCCGCAATTCCAACCAACCAGAATAACTTAAAACACCTGTGTGCCCACTGGGATGTCATTTAACTAAACTCTATTGTAAGACCCAGAATATGATATACACCTTTAAACAATCTTTAAAGTGTGGCATGTAAGCAGTGAACATAATCACTAAGAGTAGTCCTGCACAATCAATCAATATTAAATCAAAATCATTATTATAATATTCAAATTGCAGTTGGGAAAATATGTGTAAATAATATTTTCAATTAAGTATCGTGGTGCTAAAATTCCCGCCCTACGAATCTTATTCTATCGACTTGAAAATATATCCTTGTTTGATACAGATCCTCTGAGGAGATCACACCTTTATCATTTTAAATATACACTGCCCTGCCAAAATAGAGGTCACTACCTGGATTTAACTAATCAAATAGGTAAGAGCCTCCCATTACATAATTCCTGCATGGGTGATTATGTTTCAGCTGGCAACACCTTATTTAACCCTAACTGATGCAGTAAGTAGCTTCTCATTTGTTAAACAGTCATGTCGAAAGACATATCCTGTGGTCGTGAAAAATATGTTAATCTGTTTCAGAAGGGTCAAATTATTGGCATGCATCAAGCAGAGAAAACATCTAAGGAGATTGCTGAAACTACTCAAATCGTCCAACGGATTATTAAAAACTGGATGGACAGTGGGGAAACATCATCTTCCAGGAAGGAATGTGGTCGGAAAAACATCTTGAATGATGGTGATCGGCGATAACGTCTGGTGAAATCAAATCGTAGAAAAACAACAGTAGAAGTCAAGGCTATGATTATTAGTGAAAGTAACAGCATTTCCACATGCACAATGAGAAGGGAACTCAAGGGATTGGGACTAAACTGTGTAGCCGTAAGAAAACCACTTGTCAGTGAGGCTAATCGGAAAAAAACGGCTTCAATTTGCTAGGGAGCATAAACATTGGACTCTGGAGCAATGGAAGAAGGTCATGTGGTCTGATGAGTCCAGATTCACCCTGTTCCAGAGTGATGGCGCATCAGGGTATGAAGAGAGGCGGCTGAAGTGATTCACCCATCATGCCTAGTTCCTTCTGTACAAGCCTGTGGGGGCAGTGCTATGATCTGGGGTTGCTGCAGTTGGTCTGGTCTAGGTTCAGCAGCGTTATGTGCCCAAAGAATGAGGTCAGCTGACTACCTGAATATATTGAATGACCAGGTTATTCCGTCAATGGATTTTTTCTTCCCTGATGGCACGGGCATGTTCCAAGATGACAATGCCAGGATCCATTGGGCTCAAATTGTGAAAGAGTGGTTTAGGGAGCATGGGACATCATTTTCACACATGGATTGGCCACCACAGAGTCCAGACCTGAACCTGATTGAGAATCTTTGGGATGTGCTGGAGAAGAGTTTGCGCAGTAGTCCGAATCTCCCGTCATCAATACAAGATCTTGGCGAAAAGTTAATGCAAGACAGAAATAAATGTTGTGACATTGCAGAAGCTTGTGGAAACGATGCCACAGTGAATGCGTACCGTAATCAAAGCTAAAGGCGGTCCAACGAATATTAGTGTGAGCTTTTTTTTTGGCCAGGCAATGTATCTTTCAATGATAATGCTAAAATGATCAATCCCTCCCAACATAGTAAATCATATCGCTATAGCAATATTAGTCAAAATAATCGCATTTAGTGATTTTTCACAAATCTTACAGACTTAACTGTGTAATGGAGAGTAGTGCCACCAATCAAGTTGCAGTGTGCAAGTTTCCATCCTTGAGATTGTTTACTTTCCTACGCTCCCACAGATGAATCCTTCAACTGGCTCCCAAAGTCACTTCAAAGACATGGATAAAAAGCTAACATCGTCATTTTTCTGGACGAAGGAAACACAGATTGAATTGGATGTCTTTCTCACCAAGAAAGTATGTTCTAGCTTAAAATGTCCCCTATATTCCACCACCATACTTATTTTTTGTTAAAACCACTGCATAGGTTTTATATGCAAACACAATCATCTTTGGTATAATCATTTTCCAACTGCGCTCACTTTTTCTTCCTACAAATGAAATAGATGCTGTCGGATTGGTTCAGAAACTCATTGGTACAGTATTAAAGGGGCCTTATTATGCTAATTTACAGGTTCATATTTGGATAATGTGCCTCTACTGTGACATGTTTACATGCTTTAATGTTCAAGAGGTGAGGTTTTTTTTTTGTTATACTGCCTGTGCTGCATCACCTCTTTTCACCCTCTGTCTTTAACCAGTGCCCATTCTGCTCTGATTGGTTAGCTGGCCGGCTCTGTTGTGATTTGTCAACATCTTAGTGAGATCCCGCTCATTAGCCTATCATGTATAATGTCTTTAGGCGCTAGTCAATGAGGGGCGGCAAAGTGTTACATTACATAGTGACATCAGTATGTTATGGAAGTAGACAAAGAAAGAAACTAATTTCTAAGTAAACACTCAATGTTACATAATAATCCATCCCATCTACCTTCAATAGTCAGACTGAGCTCTTTAAAGTAAAAATGGATTTAATCAAATGTGTGACTCCATTCCAAACATTTTTCTTCAAGCTAGCTCAGTCTGACTATTGAAGGTAGATGGGATGGATTATTATGTAACATTGAGTGTTTACTTAGAAATTGGTTGCACACTAATTGAGTTGGCAGCTGAGTCTGTGTACTCAACACAATACATATGATAAATGAGTGAATCTGGCCCTAAGTATTTCTGCTGTACACTTTTCACTGTAACATAAACTAACTCCAACCCAGCAGATGGGGCTATCAGCACATTTATCACATCAAAATCTTCAGCCACAGCTGTTCAGTGTGTGTTTATTTGGTGCCATGGCAACTGCCCCAGGACACATCTCATAAAAATCCCCAAACAGTTTGCTGAAAGACAAGACTCTTGCCATCCATCCATCCATCCATTATAGTGTTTTAGGGAATAGAAGTAAAGGAAGAAAGACTAAACTCAGACTAACACAATTACATCACAGTGATACAAAGTAAGGATCTTTTTGTCTGAATTTGCAGGTCAAGCCAACAGTAGACTTCTTTTTACAATAGTGTTTACAGGAAGAGCTTTCTTGTGATAGCTCCCTATCAAATTTCACTTTGTTTTTTAGTGTGTGGCAAAACAATTCAGTTGTTTTGTGAATAAAATAAATGAAATGATTGGACAAGCTGTGAGAAAAACTACTAGTTTACCCATTATCAAACATAAACCTCTCATGCAGTTCATGAATTTGATGTCTTCTTTACTAAATCCAAGGTACTTTTCACCGTTTAGCATCCTAAAAGAAAACAAAATGGTTGTTACAATGATAACCGAATCATATTTGCAAGGCTGGGTCTCTGTAAAGTAAGTGTTGTATCAATAGCCTACCTTAAGTTTTTTTAAACTGAGTTGTATGTTTAAAAAAATGTCTGTCATTCTTTATTTTCTTTCTAGTCAACGTCAAACATGTTAATATTTAGGAAGAGATTACCGAAACTAGAGAATCAACATCAATTATAGCAGCGTCGTAGCTTCAATTCGTAAGATTCCCGGCTCCCAAGTTTGATTCCTATGTACCAATTTCAATTCCCATCCAGGAAACATTTCAGTTAAAAAAGTAGTAAACCTGTATGCCAAATGGATGCCGTGCGCAGTAGCATTCCTTCAGAGTAGCTTCACTAATCTCTGTCACTCAAGTACTGACATTTCCCTCTGCAGGTCTGGGCCAGAACAGGGCTGATATCAGATTCCTGCTAAGACTTAATGAAGCTGCCTTCCTTAAGGTTCAAGAAGTGTGTGGGATTTGAGTACACTTGGACAGAAGGGATGATGATATGTTATTCAAAGACTACTATGAATACTATTAAAATGGCTCACTTTCAGTTCATTTTCAGGCATATACAAGTAAGAAATTGCATATGAAGTTCTTATTGTGTGCTCGCTGAGATTATCTGAGTTGAAAACAGTGGGATGATGAAAAGTGGGGAGCTCCTTGGTTATCTGGCATTACACACAAGCCACACAGCTGCTGGACACTTTTTTGCTAAGCCTCTCCTGCTCTTTTACACCCCAGACACATACATCACTCCCTTTCCAACCTCTCCATCCTTTCATAGAAACATTACCTCACCACACATTAGGCAGAGTTGGAGGTATCACCTGGGGAGTGCATGAATGTGTGTGTTTGAACTCTTAGTCTATGTGTCTGAATGAAAGGTTAAGCAAGAGGGAGAGAAACTGCTTCTGAGATTTGTTTGAAAGTGCCATTAAAGAGCGTTGGGTGGAGCACAATGAACTAAGTCCCTTTTTTTCTTTGAATTAAACCCACACTTTCCGACTACTACCTTTATGTTAAACATTTCTGGTTGAGTTCTTTGTGTGCATGTAATCAAAATAAAACAAAAGAGAAGACAAACAGTATATGTTAGACCAAGTTATGTTAGAAAATCTCTTGCTTCAAAAACAGGATACATGTATTTATTATCCTTGCATGAATTGAAGTAGTCATCGAATACAGCAATAGGGTACATAGTTCCCTATTGCTGTATTCGATGATTACTTCAGTAGTTCCCTGAACAGTGTCCTTCACTTGCTTATCTACAAGAGAGGGTGTTTCACAGTCACAAGATGTAGAAATACCATTTCAAAGCAGTATACAATGTTTTGTTCCGATTAGCTGAGGCCCACGTCAGAAATGATCATGCTTGTTATATGCCTATATAATATATGTTATCTCCCTAGAGGCTGAACCATCATGTTAATCGTTGTCACATAACTATCATATGCCTAAAACAGTGTGTCATGCTTCTCTTCTAATCATACATCCTATCATATACACTGTTATACACTGGAGCCTTTGGTATCATGTACACCTCTGTCCTAGAACGTAAGAAAATGCCCAACTAGGATGAAAAACCCTATAGGCTTGTGAAGGGGACCCATCTTCTTATATATTAGAGACAGCTGTGCATTCTCACCAAAATTCACAAACATATATAAATATCTAAAAAGGAAAACCTAAAGATAGACAATAATACAAATGTCATATTTCCCATACAGGAATAATTGAAGATTTTTAAAGAAATAAATGAAAAACAGATTACAATTACTTAGGTTTGTACTGCTTTATGCACTAAACTGCATTGACATTGATCTGTATTCAGAGATATCTTTTTAACATGAGAAAAAGGAGTGACTGTGAAGTGAAGCTGACATGCTGTTTCATCAGTATAACTGGACCTTAGGAATATTATTAAAGAATGGCCTGTGGCTTGTTCTGTAAAACTGAATTTACAGCATAGAACATCAGCAGATCTGGTGTGAACATTTTAAAATACATGCCTCATAGTGGACATATAGCTTTTCAACAACACAAACTGTTAAAAGAGGCGTTTAATGTAACTTGTGCTTCCCCACTGGATCATCAGAGCTCAATAATTCTCACAGCCTTAAACAGAAAGGCAACCACTCATCCTCTGTGTAGTTATAACCTTGACCTTCAACCAAAAGGTGTTTCATTTCACTCCTGACCTCATATGTATAGTAGTATGTGTAGTATGGTGTCATTCATTGAAAATCTTGTAGTGTATGAATACTAGCAAAAGAAAAATGTAAAGGGTGTGTCCTTAGATACATCTAAATGATTGTGATTTTGCCTAAATAAAGGGTATGAGAAAAGTGGAGTTAATTGTGCTCATAGAAGAGGGGGCTGTTAGGAAAACTATAAAACACAGGGAGTATAACTCAGCACATTATGACTGCTGCTGGTCATCTAAACATCCTCCAGGCTTAGGCTTATGAGAGGCTGTGTATTACATTGGTCAAACAGCCTTGATTTAAATGCCTCTCTGGCCCACCCATAAAGACATGAGAAATTAGTTGGACAGGGTTTTTTCGTAACGTCTCTCATTGGGTGCTTCTAACATTCTCATCCTTGCAGTTTTCACTCTATTGTTTCTATCACTGTCTCCCATCTCTTTGTTTTTACAAAATAACCCTTATTTATTCAGTGGGTGCCTACTGCGCCAACCACCCCACTGTGCCAATGTACTAGTCTCATTGAAATGAATGAGTGGACAGTGTTTTTTTTCACACACTGCTAGGTCAGTCTGAACAAAGCCTCATTAATGCTAAAGTTCAGCTGGGGATGACATGAAATTGGTCAATATTTTTAATGGTGTCCTTCAGTGGCATTGCTAGATTTGCTGCTGCCTGAGGCAAACTCTAATTAGGACCCCCCACCAGAGCTCCTATCATGTTTTGGGTGTAAAAAGTTGAAGATGAGTAAATTGTACCCTCTTTTTTAAGCAATTCAGCATTTTCTGTTTGCACTTTAACTATAGATGTGCAAACAGCTGTTATGGATCACCCCCAGGCCACTGGGACACGCCAGAGTGCTGTTTGCTAAGCAGATTCATGGACATGTATCCATGATTGTCATCAAATATTTTAACCATATTCCCATGGGATTAAAAGTATGAGAGTTTTTCTTGGACTTCGACCCAAACTAGACAAACCACAAAGGTGTTCCATGATCAAAAAACGTATAGCATAGTATCAGTTGATGTGTACCGTTACCGTTGTACTTGTGTTTCTTGACTGCTTTATTGCTTTGTCCCTAGATTGGTTCTCACCTGGTAGCGCATCTTTGCATTAAAAACTTGAGCTAACAAGTGCTCTTCTTGGCATGTCGAGTTGGTATCACAGCTTAGCATCATAGCAGGTCCAAATAGTATAAGCAACCGTTAATGTTATCTGGCTAGACTTACGTTACGCACAGGCCTGAAGGGAGCAGCCAATCAGAGGTACATTGACAAATGTTTTCTGGGTTAAAGGCTGTGGTTCTAAAACTTGACTGTCATCCAGAGCTCCTGCCTGAGATGTGACGTCCTGCCTACAGATTTGAATGATTCTATTTTCCTTTGCAGGTTCATGTCCTTGCATTGAGGGGTGTGTCTGTAAGGGTGATTATGGTGTCATGACGTCTGCTGGTGTTAGGGCTGAACTCGAGAAAAACTTTCAGACACAGCAACCTACTCACACTTCCTAGGCTCATTCACACACACACACACACACACACACACACACACACACACACACACACACACACACACACACACACACACACACACACACACACACACACACACACACCTTCATAGTGGGTGAGTGTGTAAAGGGGGACCGCAGACCCTCAACGGCTGATGTTTGGAGAGCTTTCTGTCGGTTGCAGTCACATCAAACTGAAAGTAAACGAGCCGAGAGGCTATGACTCAGTGTATATGTATTTATGATTTGTGTGTGTGTGTGAGTGTGTGTGTGTGTGTGTGTGTGTGTGTGTGTGTGTGTGTGTGTGTGTGTGTGTGTGTGTGTGTGTGTGTGTGTGTGTGTGTGTGTGTAACTGAGTCTCTTTGTAAGACCTATGACTTATAACCTGCACAGTAATAATGAAGCCAAGTTTCCAACATACATACGAACATGTGGACATGGAAATAGAGTGCATGAAAACACACATATGCCCAGTATGACATTTTAGGAAATATGTAATCGTTTTTCACAGAGAGTTAGATAAAACAAATGTAGACCACCTTCATGTCTGTACAGTAAATACAATGCTACCACTAGCAACTGGTTAGCTTAGCTTAGCACAAAGTACTAACAGCAGCCGGGAGAAACAGCTAGCCTGGCTCAGTGCAGACTTTTTAAACTCACCCCTCAGCACCTGCTAGGTATGGGCATTCATATTCTTTGGCTGGAACCAGTTGCCCGGCGACCAGCCAAGACATAATTTCGGAAACAACCATTGTAAAATGGCCAGCTAGTGTTTTTACATATAGATTAAGATACTTATTAAGATTACTTAAGGTAAGTCAAATGTGTTGTAAAGGGAACCTAAGGAGTTTGTATGTGCCCGAAAACTCAACGTTTTATTCAAGGGAATTTTACTAATGTTCTGTTTCCCATTTAAACATAAGATCCAACACCTTCACACCTGTTTGCTCAAGTCAAGCAGCATATATGGTTTTGATAATCCTGCAGCCCCATTGCATCACCCTAGAAAACTTGCACCACACCTCTTCATGAATACTTAATAGGCAGTGAATGTCGTTCAGCATTACTTATCAGCTTTTGATTTCTTAACATGTGTGGTCAATTGTGATATTGCATCATGGGAATCTGTGTTAAACTGTGCGCCTGTTGACCATTGAATCAGTTTCTCCCACAAGGGCTGATTCAACGCCAACATCTCTGGTCTATATCATAGGATAGGGGGGAAAGAAGTAATGGATAGGGGGATTGTTATGATGCATGGGTGGTATAAATGTTAGGATACACAAAAAAAACAGGATGAATTACAACACACATAAGACCAGGGCTTTGTGATAAAAGTGGTGCTGGTTGTTGAGATATAAAATCTGAAATGGATGGTAAAATCTAACTTTAAATTGTAATTCAGTAGCTCTGGCATTATTTAATCTCTAATTGGAACTATTTGACATCAATGTACATCAATGTTAGGTTTTGATTTACAGCAAGAACATGTCCAGCGTCAAAATGCCCATCGCTAGACTAATATGAAATATACATGGATTTTGTCACCTTGTGACAGTTGAGTGGACAGAGATGCAAACTTTAATTAATCCATTAAGCATATAATTTTCTTCGTCTCAGTTTCTATGTCTTTCTCACTCACTCACTACACACACCCACTAGTGTTGCTTTGGCTCAGAAAATGTTTGTATCCGCTGTGGTTTAAAAAGTGTTTAGTCTAGAATAACACCAAAGCGGGCCAGAAAACCAAAGGCTTAAGTGTGTCACAGCCTCAAGGGCCGGCTTTGCCCCTAGACAGTTACACAGAGAACGTTCATGCAGTTCATAAGATGTAATCCAAAAAAGAAATAATCTTGAACCAATGTACTTTAGAAAGTAATATTATGCAATATGGAGATTTCCCACATGCTTTGAGCAAGAAATGTTTCTGACTGAATAGAGGAGGAAATGAGGACTGCAGTATGTTCAAAGTCTATTCATCTGATCCCAATTTATATTACAATGGTTTTCATGTCAGGGAGAAATGTAATGATTAATAGATAAAAGATACACATACTGTACTTTAACATCTGTTAAACACCCAGGTAAAATGTACATTTTTTGGAGTCTGGTATAGGGTGAGAAAGAGCAGGGGTGATTTTCCCAAACAGGTTTAGTGCCTTGATCTCTTTCAGTCCATTGTTCACTTGATGGAGGACTGAGGGTTTTGAATGTTACTGAGCTTTTGGGAAAGTCGCCTGTTGCACCTATTCTTGGGAATGAAGGAAACTTGTTGTTACAACATGTTTGTAAAAAAAAAACGCAAAAACAACAAAGCAAAAAACATTACTCTAGTTGTCATGATTTAACTGAAAAAGCAAAATTATTATTTAGTTAGTTCTAATCAGTGGGCACAAGTTTGTCTAATGCTTCCTGGGATATGAACATTTAGATTTCTGCTTTGCCAAAAAAGCATTTATAAAGGTTATATCGGACTAATGGACAGATGGAGAATGACAGAAATACAGAAGTCCCCTATCCCGCTCCATATCATATTTGTGGGTCCTCTTTTTACTATATACTGTATATATATATATATATATATATATATATATATAGATATAGCATTTAGAATAGCTATATTTTGTGTTACATTACACACAAACAAGACAGTAAGGATGAATGACATTGCAGGTTGATTTTAGTTGCGGTGACTAACTTACTGCCCAGTAAGTCTGAGCCGACTGAAGATGAAATACTGCCCAGATGTTAAAGCTCTGCGTAACATGGGAATACTTTGTCCGAGTGGGGGAAAATCTGTATTTCTCTCTTTTAAGTTCCTGCACTCCAAAAGTATTCCTGATCCCTGACTATGTATTATGCTGACATATTAATCTCTTAATTTTCTGTTAACTGCATGTGCAAAGGGGCAGCTTGCCTTCTGAAGATTATATTCCCATTTCACGAAATTTGACGATACCTTCTCTCGGTTCAATTCTTCTCTGGAGTATCAAAACCACTTCTCTTACGCAAAATACATATGTAACTTAATTTGCTTCGAAACTTACAGGTTTTACACCATCACAATTTGTACTAAACCTAAGCAAGTTTTATAGCAAAGACCTAACTGAAATACGGCAGATAATTTCCCCCCCTTGCAAAACATAATTGAATGCAGTTTAGTTGTATTGCAATGCGATTTTTTTGGTGACAGTAGTGAAAAGGAAGTTATATGGCTTTTCCTCTCCTTCCTTCTCTCCCCATCCCTTCTTTTTTCTGGCACTTTATTGTGAATAAGCATGTCTTTGTTCACCGTCTGAGTTTTAATTAAGATATTGGATTCGAATCGCTGTGTAAAAGGAAAAGATTAACGATAATAGCACACATTAACAGTTGCTGTTATTCAGAGCGAAAATAAAGCACACACATGAGCTCAGACTAATAGACATTTAAAATGATTGTGGAGAGATTCAAAATCTGTTGAATTTGTGTTCAATGGATTGATTCCCAGCAGTACATTATCTTGGATCTTAAAGTCTCTCATGCTCATGAGTTCAAATTATTTTACTGAAGGAGGGGTGTATTGCCAAGTGGTGAAGTATTTTTTTCTCTATAAAACCTTCATATTACATATCCTCATTTTTCATGATCTACCCTTTTCGCATGTCAACAGTCTGATTCAATTCAAAACGGCATTAAAAAGTCAAAACATCTTACTAAACCACGAATAAATCAGTTAATGCCTGTGTGTTGTAAGAGAGAACATATTGTTCTGAGTGCAGAACACTATAACCACTGTTCGGGACAGTAACCTCTCTTCCATTTGGCTCCACAAAACTTGCAGTTTCAGTTACCTTTATGTGGCAGAGATGCAAGCACTATGCTGAAATCATTATATGCTCTTTTTAAAATGTTTTGTTGATGAGCAAGGATATAAACATTGGTTTGAATAATATCAAGATGGGATGAAATACAGGGTTAGGGTTAAGGGTTAGGGTTAGGGTCAGGGTTAGGGTTAAGGGTTAGGGTTAGGGTCAGGGTTAGGGTTAAGGGTTAGGGTTAGGGTTAGGGTTTTGAATAAAGAGTAACAAAGAGTAAATAGCCCATGAGCTACTCTTATTTAACTTAGCTGGACACTGTGATTAACTGGCACAAATCACAGATTAAAGAGGCTTTTTTTAGGCTGAGCCAAGATTGCAAGAACAGCTGCATCAACTTCCCCGTCTTCCTCCTATTGAGTTTTTGCACTTCTTCAGAAACATTATTCCAGACTAGCCGGCGTAGCAGGCTGCTGCTGAGGGAGCAGTCCCTCGGTGGAGCCAGCACTGTGAGCGGACACACAGATCTTTCTTTGTCAGTGGGTGCTTAGGTGACTGATTGTCCTGGGAACTCTAGAAAACCTTGTCTAGATGACATATTAATGTAAGTGTTCCAATTGTTTTACTGTTAATGATAAAGTGTTTGACTCAGAGACATTATCAGGTGAAAGTACTCAGTGACAGCACTAGCAAACAACTCTGCCATAACCTTAAAATTGTCTTCTTAAAGACGGTTTATGTGAGAAACATGACGTTAGTCTCCATGGAAACATATGGGGAAACATATGGAAATGTTCATGTCTGCATGCTTGGCCACTGCTCAATGGTGTCCCAATAATGTATATACAGTGTACTTAATGGACTTTCTCTGTAAAAACAATAAGGATAGTTCCATGGGCTCCAGCTGTATGGTTTCCAGCATATTAAAGACTGACTGAAAATGTTCATTAAAAAGATGTAATGACATTATATCAATGAAGTCTAATGGCAGCATCTCTACCAACGTTTGTATTGAAAACTGCAATAATTAAACCGCTCTTAAAAAAGAATAATCTAGATGCTTCATTAATGAATAATTACAGGCCCATATCAAACCTCCCATTTCTAAAATCATTGAAGAAATTAGTTTTTAAACAACTGAGTAATTTCTTGGATGCAAATAACGGTTTTGATGTGTTCCAGTCAGGCTTTTGACCACACCACAGCACTGAGACTGCTCATGTTAAGGTCTTCAATGACATCCACTTAAACACAGACAGCTGCAGAATCTCAGTGTTAGTATTATTAGATCTCAGCGCTGCATTCGACACTGTTGACCACAACATATTACTAGACCGACTAGAAAACTGGTTGGGACTTTCGGCAACAGTTCTAAATAGGTTTGAATCTTACTTAAAGGACAGGAAACACTTTGTTTCTATAGGCAGCTACACATCAGAGCTGACAAATATGACATGTGGGGTTCCTCAAGGCTCCATCTTGGGGCCTCTTCTCTTTAACATCTACATGCTACCACTGGCTCAGATAATGAAAAGTAACAACACAAGTTACCATAGCTATGCAGATATTACACAAATGTACATTACCATTTCACCAGCAGACTATGCTCCAATTCAAACACTGTACATCCTTCATTCCCCATTGCACAGTAAGTGCATTGAACAAATCAATGACTGGATGAGTCAGAACTTTCTCCAATTAAACAAAGACAAAACTGAGGTAATTATTTTTGGAAAAAAGGAGGAACAACAAAAAGTCAGCGCTGAGCTTCAGTCAGTAATGTTCAAAACAACAGCTAATGCCAGAAACCTAGGTGTAGTCATGGACTCTGACCTGAATTTCAACAGTCAGATTAAAACAATCACTAAGTCCGCCTACAGTCACCTGAAGAACATATCTAGGATTAAAGGACTAAAGTCGCAGCAGGATCTAGAAAAACTTGTCCATGCTTTTATTTTCAGTAGACTGGACTACTGTAATGGTGTCTTTACAGGTCTCACTAAGAAATCCATTAGAAAGCTCCAGCTGATTCAGAACGCTGCTGCTCGAGTCCTCACTGACACTAAGGGAGTGGATCACATCAGTCCAGTTCTGAGGTCTTTACACTGGCTTCCTGTCTGTCAAAGAATTGATTTCAAAGTTCTGCTGCTGGTTTATAAAGCATTGAATGGTTTAGGCCCTAAATACATTTGTGATCTCCTGCTACATTATGAACCATCCAGAACTCTCAGGTCTTCTGGGACGGGTCAGCTTTCTGTCCCCAGAGTCAGAACTAAACAAGGAGAAGCAGCGTTCAGTTATTATGCTCCAAATATCTGGAACAAACTCCCAGAACCCTGCAGGTCCGCTGCTACTCTTACTACTTTTAAATCCAGGCTGAAAACATTTCTTTTTGCCGCTGCTTTTAATTGAACTGTTCTTATCTAACATTGCACTGTAACTTTTATTCTGCACTATAACTTTTATTCATGTATTGTATACCTGTTGTGTTTATTTTATTATCTTTCCTTTTAAATTACTGTTTTATAATGCCTTTTTATAATGTGTTTCTGCTGCACTACTTCTAAATGCTCTTAAAGTCTTTCATTTTTGTAAAACACTTTGAATTGCGTTGTGTTGAAAGGTGCTATATAAATAAACTTGCCTTGTCTGGCCTTGCCTTGCCTTCAAAACTATATATTTTTTGTAGGTGGCATCAAACAATGTTTTCTGAAAGTAGGTAGTTTTATGGATTTGGCAAGATAAAATCTGCTTAATGCTATGCAACACTACATTAATAAGTTGAATGAAAGTGAACCAAATAATAAAGTTGTGGCTGACAATCAATACAATGAGCTGGAAGACGTTAAATCACAGCAGAGAGCTGAGGAAAGTTCATTTAGGTAATCATTCTCTGTGGGTTCTTCAGAACAAGCGACCCCTTTCATTTTTGTTTTCTTGTTTTAAGTACTAAAATATATTTCACATTGCAGCCCTATTGGCAAGGCATTACTTTGAATTGATGGTTACTTAATTCTATATAGACATTGATCAAAAATATTAAGGCTTTTCTTTTCACTTCCATTTTTCACAAGTTCAAATTTAAAATCCAAGACTTATTCCTCTGCACAGAAAATGCATTTATCTCAAATTTCGGTCACAAATGTTATGTTAGTGAGCACCGCTCCTTTGCCAAGATAATCTTTCAACCTGACATTTTGGACAGGTGGGCCTCAGACTGGCCACACAACAATGTGCAGTTTTATCACACAACATAATGCCTCAGATGGTACAACTGTAGAGGGAGTGAACCATTGGCATGCTGGAGGGAATGTCCACCAGAGCTGTTGCATGCAAATTAATAGTTCATCCAGCACCCTAAGCTGTCTCAAATTGTTTGTTTAAGAGACTTTGGCAGACTATGTGTTACAACGCCAGCTAGGACATTCACATCCACATTTTTCGGCCGCAAAATTGTCCTTGACAGCAACTCGCACAGCTGATACAAAATCTGGTTTGCACGACCAAAACATTTTGGCACAAACTGTTAACAACTGTCTCAGGGAGGATCCTCTGTGCAGTCATCTACCTTTGTCCTTCCAGCAGTCACTTATCATTACTCACTTAAGTGGTCAAATGCTCGCCTTTAATAACATCGTTGAGTTCTTTTAACGTAAATTACACAGGATTGTGTCCCTATTCATGTGTAATCTATAGTAGACAGTGCGTGATAAATCCATAGTTCAGAGTGCTTGATGTATTTCCTGTTTTAACTTAAATCTGAACATGTTAGAGTGGCCTGAGGCACACCTGTACTACTAATCATGCTGTTTGATCAGCATCTTGATTTGACACACTTGGCAAGGGCTCACTAACACACATTGAACAATCTTTGTCTTTGGTATGCAGATGATTTACTTCCATTTAGATCCAGAGTTTACATTTCTATTCAGTGTAATTAAATAGAATAAAATCAGGTAGTTGCTGTGACTCATTTCTTTACAGTGCATACATAAATGGTCATTGTCATCTGATAAAGGTGGAATGTAATAAACAAGGATTTTTTTACTAGGCTTACTTGTGGCTTACTGTGACATGGTGTTTCATGATGTAAATGCTCTCCGTGAACTTCTTCTGCTCCGTGTGTGATAAACCATTTCAGTAGCCTCGTAGAGAACCCCGACTTTGAAACACATCCCTCTCTTTCTGTTGCTTTCTCTCAGAATCTGAATATGTCGCTCTGTTTCTGACTTTTGAAACTTGTCACACACAGGCTTTCCCCATTCTAAATATGAATGTGTGCGTATGTGGGTGTGTAACGATTTATACTCCCTGCTCGTGAGTAGAGAAAAGAAAATGTCCTGTCCGACTATACTAGGAGGGGTGGGTTTGAAAAAAGTATTTTCTGATGTCACACATGCTGGTGCAGTCTAAGCTGACGCACGTTTAGAGCTTTAAAGAAATACAGAAATGCAACACACACACACACACACACACACACACACACACACACGGAAGTCCCCTTGTTGATCATATAACATCTGGATCGCAGAATCCCTGAATCCCAGGGTTCCCCTGGCAACACTAAATCAACAGCCAGACCACTGCCTGCCCTGAATGTGTGTGTGTGTGTGTGTGTGTGTGTGTGTGTGTGTGTGTGTGTGTGTGTGTGTGTGTGTGTGTGTGTGTGTGTGTGTGTGTGTGTGTGTGTGTGTGTGTGTTTGTGAGTGTGTGTGAGAGAGAAAGACAGAGAGCGAGAGACAGGGAGGACATTGCATCTTTGTTAACGAGTGTATGAGCACAGTGATTCATGTTGTGTGTATGTCTAGCTGTTTGAAAAGAGTTTAACCCACAAAGATAAAAAAGATAAGAGTTCCGTGAATTAAAGAAGCCCATAAATATATTTACTGCTTAAGATGGGTTTTCATAAATACAGGAAAATCCATATGAATGTGCTCATGAGATAAAAGCAAATTCTAAAATTATTTTTTCAACCAGATTTTCAGTTTCAATGTTGAACGAAAGGAACCACATTTATCTGTCTTCTTTTAAGTAATAAAGACCCTTTTTTTTAAAGAAAAGAGTTTCCACAAGTCTCCTGTGTGCAGTGGAAGGCCAAATGAGGCATGTCTGACCTTGGGAACATGGAAGCACAGAGCCTTAGGTCACTTCCCTTTCGCCCGACCCCAGCATCCCCTCTTAACCTCCCTGTGAGAGAACCGCTGAATGTTTTTATTATCTTTCCTGCTTCTCTCTATTTATAAACACATATAAGGACATTGAAATAGTTCATAGCAAGATTTGAATGCAATGTGGCCAAAATAATGTTTTTTTCATTTTCAATATTTATTTGAGTCACCATGAAGTCAAGCATTGCTGACCTCTAGTCCCTCATCCTCCCTGCCTTGTGTGTCTGACTCATTTCCTTTCATCCTTTCCAAAAAGTAGTCTAACTGATACGATCCACACCACAGAGATGTCTGAGAGCCTGGGTCATTGTGCTGCATGGTTTAAACTGAAAAACATTTACCACAAATGAAAGTGCTTTAAATCCCATTGGTATAATTCTACTAATTGAGTTAATTTTTCATCCGACATAATTTGAGATGAAGTTCTGAATTTCTCTGAGAATTACAGCCATTTTTCTCTACACTGAGAACAAACAGAGGGTGTGTCATTGATATTAAAGTCAGTATTTAAGCTGTTTTCATTAAGGAGACATTATTTTCCTTCTTGCCATGTGTGAAGTACATATGTGACGAAAGATTTGTTAAAAAGTCAAGCTCTTAAATTCGCATGGCATGATGTAACTACTTCAATATTTTTTAGATGGCTTAGTCTAGCTTTATAATTCAAGGCTGATTTAATGTTTGTAGAGGTAGGTCAGTTAATATTATTTTCCAAAAACTACATTATATCATCCATCAATAAGCTCTGAGAAACCGGATGTTTTTGATTCAAAATAAAACAGTGGTATTCACTAGTCATTGCATGCTCCTAATGGGTATACAGTTTGTGTTAGGAACTTGAATAAATTCATTTGTGACACGGCTACTGCAGTTACGTCACCTCCTACTCTAAAACGGCAAAATCTGCACATTAATCTGGCAACATTTTTCTTGGACCAAAGCAACTTAACGGCAACTCATCATGAACCAGTGCCACACACACAAACACACACACACACACACACACACACACACACACACACACACACACACACGCTCTGTGTACAGATAAAACTAACATGTGTTGTTGGGCAGATGTTCTTACCATTGGACAGAAGGCTAGGGACAGATTGTTTCATAATGTATAGCGCATGAAAATGCACAGGCATGTCCAATTTCTTCATACGAATAAAGAAGAACCACATTTATCTCTTTGTACTGTAGGTGTAAAAAGGGCCATATGGGTTTAGAATGCTTTAAAATTGTGACGAAGTAATGACAGTAAATTAATGATAATTTGTCATCGTAAAACTTTAGATTCAGTGGATTTAGCTTAAACATTTCCTCATGTTCCTGGAAGTAGTTCATAGTGCAACATTTTATTATAAGGCTACAAATCAAACACTTTCAAGTAATGCTCGAATAATGCATGATTCATGGTGATTTAATGCATGAATTGTGCAGGGTGTATCTTGGATTCCTGTTGCTCACCATTTAAAAACAATCAGGATGCTTGACATTGTGAGATTAGTTCAACCTCAAACTTCATATGTTTATACACATTTTTTTTCAAATGTGTACATATAGTGACAATGTGTTTGTTGCTGCTGCCAATTGTAATAAAACATATTTTCTGTTACAAAGCAATTCAACAGTTCAGTTTTCAAATTTTAAAATCTGTTGAAATTGTTTTATTAAATAATTTATTTTGATAACTTTATCAGAGCACATTTGAGGTTGGGTAAGTCAACTTTGAGTTGATCAGGGTTAGTGTGTGTGTGTGTGTGTGTGTGTGTGTGTGTGTGTGTGTGTGTGTGTGTGTGTGTGTGTGTGTGTGTGTGTGTGTGTGTGTGTGTGTGTGTGTGTGTGTGTGTGTGTGTGTGTGTGTGTCAGAAAAGCAAGAAACCCTAATGTGCATTTCATTATTGGATGGCGTTTTCTGTTATGTTCATTTTTGTTGGATCAGCTCAGGATCAGAGTCCCAGGAGATGTGATGAACAGAACCCAGAGTTGGCTATGGGATTCTCGAGTTGCATGAAACAAAGCAGAAGTTGTCCTTCTAAATTCTGTCTGAATGTCTGTTGTCAAGATGTGCGTGCCCCATGCTCCTTCACCTCATTGTTTTCTGCTATAATAATGATGCCACTATTTATCCCAGCAGGGACTCTGGTGTTTGAAAACATAAAGCCACTCCACCCTCATTACTCATTATCATCATTGACAGCATTACAGAAATGCTTAATAGCTTCATTGTAGATGAAAATATTATAACTATTGCCAAGGAACTTATGTACGATGGTTTGTCAGTGTGTCTGCTGAATAACCGAGAAAAAAAACTCGCCATATTTTCATAAAACTTGGTAGAAATGTGTATCATTGACTAAATTACCAACAACTTTTTTGTTTTTTTAGACTGGATTAGAATAACAGGGATAATGCTCGCTTTATTTTTCACTATTGAGAGGTTCCCTTCTAATTGTATTTGTTGTGGAAAAAAATTATTCAACAACCCTATAACTGTCCTAAAGAAAAACATAAACACATCCTGCCTAAGTGAATTTTAAAATCTGAGGGCCAAAATCAAATATTACATTGACTCCACTAGCCTATGCCCACGCTGTACCTGACGTTTCTGTAGAGGATTTGATGAATGGGATTGTTTTTACTTTAAGTCCACGTAGTCCCTAAACATCTTTATCACCGTCCAGAACCAGAAGTGGTCATCAAGCTCACATTAGGAGACCCTCCCTTACAAGAATCATTGGTCCTTTAATCAGCTTCCACTGGGAGGGGTCAAATTGGTTCAGCTTTATCAAATTAGAGCGCGTGCAATGTGCACCGTGGGATCCTGGTGGTGTGTGTTTAAGACAGAGAATGAAAGAGACAAGCAGCAAAGTATACACAAAAAATGAGATACAGAAAATAGAGAAAAAGATAGGACACACATGGGTCCTATTAGAGCATGTTTAACAAAAAAGTAAGTTTTTATGTAATTGTATTTCTCTTTTATTCTATTATTGCTCATCCCTTAGAATGTATCTACCCAGCCAAGGTCTTTTATTTGAAAAAGATACATTACCAATACATTTTTTTAAGAGCCTGTATATTTTTTGTTTCTTGTGTATGCCCCAAAACCCAAGAGCAAATTCCTTGTACTGTATATGATCACCCATTTCTTCCTAGATTTAGGCTGATTAGGAGTGGATGTAATAGGTCTGCCCACACAGATATTTATGTGGCTTATTATTTGTGGTATGTATGAAAGCTGTGTTTTGACAAGTAACCATTGTTCCCAAAAGTTACTGCAGTTCCTGTTTCAACCAAAAGGTGATTAACAAAAAGCATTCAAAAAGATGTATAAGAAAATATATAAGAAATTCTGGGAAGCTCTTACCCTTTGATTTGTTGTCTCTGTTTTTCCTGGAGTGCTGCCTTTCCTGCCTTCGCCCATATGCACACCTGCTCTGAATCAGCCTCATTTAGTCCTTCCTGCTGCCAGAGTTCTCCCAACCATCAGCTGCCTGCATGCTCTCAGCCTAGTCTCCTCATTCACCACACCTGAGCCTCTGCCCATCTCTTCACGTGCACTCCACCCTCCCATCACGTACTTTTTTATTGATATCCTGGCTTTCATTTCATTCTTTGTTGGAATTTTGGTCTGTTATTTTCCTTCAGCCTGTAGTGTTCACTAGCTCCACTCTTATTTTAGAGTATTTTATCAGAAAGGATAAAACCAAGGCATCCACATTTAGAACAAAGCACACTTTACATCACCGGATCAAATAGAAAGCTAAGCTGTGGGTGGTCTGCCATTTTGCCGTAGGGTTACAGATGTCTGGACTCTACCAATGTCACCTACTCAAGCCCCACTTAGCAACTCAAATTCTAACAAATAAAGACATGCACCACCATCAAATATTTTATATTATATACAGCATCTTTTGATTTAATTTTATAAAGATCTCTGTGCATAACTATGTGATAACTACAGTAAAGTTCAAATATCTAGTGAAAGACATGATGCAAAGTTGGTGTAACCATTATCAATGACTGCTTTAATTCTCTCTGAAGCATTGGAACACATGGGAGTTTTTAAAACAATTAGCCCTGCTGAATGAGGATCATTATGTTGTTAAAGGGTTCAGAGGAGATGAAAAGGAAGTGAAAGGTATAGATGGAGTAGGATAGAGAGACTGGGGGTAGGAGGAAAAATAACATTATACATGGGAATGGAGCAGAGAAATGACCAAACAAAGTAGAAGAGTTGTAAAGTGTAAGAGGAAGAATCATGGTGGTGGAGGAGGCCCAGGCTGGAGGACCTACTTTAATTATCTAAATGAAAGTGTCTTCACCCCCTCCACACAGTAAAATAGCTCCACAGGGCTGAATGGGACGCATGAAATTGTTAAAAACACCCCAACTTGACATCGCAATTTACCAAGACCCTGGGGCCGGGTATAATCATGATCCTGATATCAAATGCAAAGTTAGCTCCAAAAACAATCATGTTCATAAAGAAGCTCAACAGCTGGGAAATTGGACATCGGAAAAGTATGAACAAATGTTTATGTGTAAAGCAAACAAAACTAGGAAACCAGTCTTTACTAGCAGGGATATGGCCCCCTGAAAACCAGACTCTGAAGAACACACTGATGCCGGTGAACCACCCAATGTACTCATGCGCGATATACAGATTCAACATCCGAAAATTGTCATTTGTATGCTTCTGTTAAAGCAGTTTTAAACACGTGCTTCGTGTCGCTGAAATAAAACTACTTGGCTAGGTTGAACAAATCCTCATTTAAGGTGAAATAGATATAAAGCACAGTATGTTATGTATGTGAATATGTTATAACTTACAGAAGTACATGAAGGTACCTTTTGTTTTAGACGATACACCAACAGCCTTCGTCCTTCTCACTCAAACTTTGACAATGATTTTTTGTGCTAAGTCTAAAACACATAATATTGGTAAAAATATGTTTCTGATATAATAAGGTTAACAACAATGCAATTTAGTTGTATAGGAACATCTTGTTAAGAAGACCAGTCTGTTGTCTTTTTTTCGACCACAATTCAAAGTTTTTAAATGCGATTTAATCCCAATAATTGAATTCTCCAAAGGCTCTGTTACGAATCAATTGCACTCGCTGAGTCGAGATTGTGACTGAAGACATACTGTCACTTGTGTAGCCAAAATTGCTGCCAGTTTGCCTTTCAATTTCACAGCCTTGTGTTTAAATCAATTTCTGGTGCACAAAACAAAAGGCTGCTGTCTCTTATTTTCATATTCATCACCTTTAATCTAACGTAAGTGAGATCTCTTTCTAGCCTCAAATTTTCCATCCCAATTACATACTGTATCATTTACAGCTACTCTTTTGTTGTCTGGAGTGTTTAGTTCTTTGATTTGGGACATTATACTGCCTACAATGCAAACCTAGTACTTAAGAATGTACGTACAAATTCACATATACTGTATAATTTAAGTAAACTAACATTCCTCAATTTCCCTCGGGATAAATAAAGCTTCTTGAATCTTGAGTCTTGAATTCTACCCTGGGATTTATGTGCCAAAGTTTGCTACATCTGCATTATACATCAATATCACTGGTAAAATGTGAGTTAATATGGTATTATAGATTACTTTAGTGCATGCCAGCAGATCAGTTACTGAACTGAAAATCAAAATCAAGTCATACATTTTCTTTAAAGGATTTTTTTTCTTAGTCTCAGCCAAGAGCATAATCTTAGTGGAGGTACAGTGGGTAGTATATTTTTGGACACAGTCAAATATGATTAATTGTAATGTCATTCATTAATATCAGCGCAAAACTTTTTAAGGATAGGGTTAAGGAATAATGATGAAGGTAATGTACATTACATGTGAAGAATATATTGAATAATAGACCAAAAGCTTACACACGTCAACATTAAGTGGGATGTTGCAGGTTATCCGTTATTTATGATCAGAGAGACCTTGATGATTCACTGAGATTGCATGAAGGAAAAGCTGGATCTGTCTGGCAGATGAAGACACTGAGTTTGACCCTTTAGATCTCTCTTTTAGACAAGCTATGCAAGACAGTTGAAGGACACAAGCAGAGAGAAAGTAAGAATTCTTGAAAGGGTAAATGTAACACCAATTATGTGGATGTCTAATCAGTGTTGATGGTAAATGTAGTCGATTAAAGCAATGCATTTCTCACAGCTTGCTCTATTGACTGAGAGCGCTAATTTGTCACGCAGCCAAAACATGGTTTAGTCAAGAAGGGCCTATACTCATACGGAGTCCAAACCAGTGAGATCCAAGACAGCAGCAATCTAATTTTTTTAATTTATTGCCAGAAAGTTTTGATTTGCCACAATATCCTACAGCAATACAACCACATTTAAACATGGATACCTACCAAGTATACCACCATATATACCTTCTTAACAACCAAACCACAGAATGAGCAGAAACAGGATTTCATGTGCTGAATGATACTAGTGATGGAAATCTGTCATTTAATTGTTTATCATTTAATGTTTTGCAAAAAGTGTCTAAGATGAACTAAATGTGTATCTGCTCTGATGCGGAAATAAAACCTTCAAAATCTTATAGCCTTACTCATTCAGAAGGCATTTCACAGACTGCAGTATAACCACATGAGAGTCGTGGCAGTGAAGTTGCAAAGCCCTAAGAAAAGTAGCGACCAGCTGAGAGGGACAAGCTGGGTATGATTCAGTCAGCTGCTGGAGACAGTTTGCCAGTAGGGAGCCATTAGCTAGCAAGCAACAGCACTAAGCAGCGGTGCTGTAATGCATTTGGCAGAGTTAAAGCAGCGATGGTGCTGACTGCTGACGCACTAAAAGAAAAGCCTGGCTGCTTCTACTGTGCTGCTGCTCTGCCCACATGTGTAATTCTCCTCTGCAGGGATGTGAATTACTTCACTAAGAGACCTAAGAGACACCAAAACAAAGGAAATACAGGAGAAAAGTTTGTAAATGTGAATTGCAGTTAAGTTGAGGTTAGATGAAATAGAAAAAATGAGGCTAGGAATACATTGACTAGTTGTGGTTGAGGCATCTTGAAAATACTTTGCGCTCAGTAGCAGACATCAACACAGCTACATCTTTGGAATCCAAATAATAATAAAGAAAATCTAACAATAATTTATGGTTAAACATCTTTGTATAGAAATCCACCTCATTGATAGATGGATAAGCCTATTTTATTCAGTTATATCTAGCTGATGATGGTCTTTATGAATGATGGCAGGCTATTTATTAGCACACTCATACATTGTATTTGTTGTGTCCGTTGATGGTACAACTGTACCATAAAAACATCAAGACCCATATTGTGTTTTGATTGCAAGCTTCCTTCCCCTAACCTTAACGCTAACCCCATTTTATTAAATAATAGAAAAATAGACTTTGTGAATTGCTAAAACAGCAAAGCACTGTAGTTTTTAGTCGTTTTTTTTGCCTCAGAAGTGAATAGCTAAAGTCTCATACACTTAACACTTTCTGTTGCCAGCAATGCCAGCCAGCAGACAGAGTAACATTGAATGAAGAAACCCTGTTGGGTCTGTGTTTGTTTGTGTGTGTGTGTGTGTGTGTGTGTGTGTGTGTGTGTGTGTGTGTGTGTGTGTGTGTGTGTGTGTGTGTGTGTGTGTGTGTGTGTGTGTGTGTGTGTGTGTGTGTGTGTGTGTGTGTGTGTGTGTGTGTGTGTGTGTGTCCAGTAAATAAGTTTACTTTTGCCCTGACAACCATCCACCCTATTCTAAGATGGTGAATAAAGGACTTCTGTTCAATCTTGCTATTCAATACAGATCTTACACAACACACACACATTACAAATCACTCACATGTGTGTTTGTAACAAATGTAAATGAAGCATATGAATCATTTCTACATATTATATCAGGACTGTATTGACAAACCTTGGAAATTCGAGAATTCTGCATTTGACCCATGTGTTAGGAGTAGTGGGCTGCCATATATACAGTGCCCGAGGAGCAGTGTATGGAACGGTGCCTTGCTCAGGGACACCACGGTAGCACTTGGTCTTCCGGGGACTTAAACTAGTGACCTTCCGGTTCCCAGGCCAAGTATTTCCAAATAAAATGAAAACAACTAAAGTCATACCTATACATAAATCTGGAGATCAACATGTACTGTCTAACTATAGACCCATCTCATAATACTAGAAAAAATCTACTACATAAGACTTAACGCCTTCATCACCAAACATAACATACTGTATGAACAACAATATGTTTTCAGGGCTCACAGAACAACATAATTTGCAATCATAGAATTTGTGGAACACATTACTAGGGTAATAGAAAAAAAGAATATGCAGTAGGGGTATTTATGGACTTGAAAAAAGCATTTGACACGGTAGACCATGACTTATTAATAAAAAAAACTACAGAGGTATGGTATTAGAGGTGATGCATTATCATGGCTATCCGAAATAAATTATTCTGGAATAATGATAGACAATAAATTATGTTGGAAACCATAAGCTACATCAAAGCCAAATTATCCAAATCAATAGCAATTATGAATAAAGCAAAAATACTTAATAAATCTAGCTTCCCTGTATAAGCTGTACTGCTCCTTCATACTCCCATACATGATGTACTGTGTGGAGGTTTGGGGAAACACATATAAAGCAAATACAAATCCAATCTTCATCTCACAAAAAAGATCCCTACGAATGATACATACTTACATAGAACCAACAAATCGATTATTTATCAATCCAAAATACTAAAACTACAAGACCTGGTTGACTATAAAACTATTCAAATGATGTTCAAAGCTGTGAATCAACAACTGCCTCATAGTATCCAGGGACTGTTCACACTCAGAGAAAACAAACACAAGCTGAGAGGAAACTGCATATTCAAAAACCACCTGTACAAACAAATTCCCGACTTCACTGCATCACAAGGAGAGGTGTTAATGTGAGGAACAACTGTAATGATGACCTGAAACACTGTGAACCTTTTTGAAACTAAAAAAAACAAATTTTAAACAGTTATGAGCAGGACCGACGAACTCAGCGTATTGTTTGTGTTTGACAATTTTCAGATTTTTTTGAATTTACCTGTAAAGGTAATTATTGTATTATTATTATTTCTTTCTTTTGATTTGTACAGAGATGATGAATGAATGATGAATAGAGTATGACTCTCGATTAGCAATGTTTGCTACAAGGGGTAGGACTAGAAAAGCTTTCATGCTTCTTCTTGCCCGTTTTGAACAGGAACTTTAGTATTTATACTTTGTAAAAAAATAAAATAATAATAATCTTTCTCAACATGTTCAATAAATTCACTTAAAAAATGTAAAAAAATTCACCCAGCATTTTAGTTTTTCTTCTCCCTCAATGTATTCCATCTCTGGTTTTGGTTGCACACACATCAACACAACTTTTGTTTCCTCATAAGGGACCTAAATCCAAATATGTTGGACTGGCCGTCTGGGAATTCTGGCAAAACTCAGATAGTCTGACTCACCTTTGGACTGCACACTTTTTCACCACTAGTTATTAATGGAAGCACGTTGCTTAATATTGAAATAAAAACATTTATAGAAAAATCTGTATCCTTTATATGGCAGTTTAACTAAAAGCTGGTGCTGGAAATTGAGTTGTAAAATATCCCTATAACGCAATAATAATAATCCAAATCCCACAAGTATCTTTACAACATTCCAGGTAAAAGCGTTGTAGCTCACAATAAATATGGTAACGGTAAAAAAGCAAAAGAGTGTATGGAAAAGCTTAGTTTTTTCAATAGTTGCTACCTTCTTGGTAAAGAAAGGGACAAGTTGTCTGATGACATTTTTAACGCAAACTCAAAGCTAATCATGGTTTTCTCCACAATGAGCGGAAGAGGAGCTAGGGTGGATATAGGGTGGAATTCCCAATGCTATACGATTGAGGTGGGAAGTATAATATGTGTCCTTTATTGGCAAAGTTGATTAAACAAAAGCAATAAAGAGGGCCATTGAGGCAGCGAAAATATTCTCTAGATTGTATTGGGTTCAACAGGGGAAGCCTGAGAGTGTAAGTGCTACTGGGACACAAACCAGGGTTCATTCATTTCTTGTGGTTGCTTCTGATGATGAAAGGAGTGAAACCACATCCATGACCCCGGGTTACTTTACTGATGATGTATCTCACATTTTTAGAAGAAGAAGAATCGGAGGATGAAACCCTCTTTATTGTCACATACATGCATACAGCAGAGCACACACAGTGAAATTGGTCCTCTGCATTTAACCCATCCTAGTACTAGGAGCAGTGGGCAGCTAACGTGCAGCGCCCGGGGAGCAATGGGGAGGGGGGATTGGAGATGTCCGGTGCCTTGCTCAAGGGCACCACAGCAGGGCCCAGGAGGTGAACTGGGACCTCTCCAAGTAGCAGTCCAGTTTCTATATTTCAAGTCTGTTTGGGGACTTGAACCGGCGACCCTACGATTCCCAGTCCAAGCCTCTACTGACTGAGCCACTGCTGGCAATAATGCGAGCTTCATTAAATTGGTGTGGAAAAAAACAAAACAAATTATAACTCAAACTGCATCAAATTTGAACAAAAGTCGTTTTATTTGGCACAACACAAAAGTGCTTCACGATAACACTGCCCATGACCTAGTTTGATATGAAAACAACCACATTTTTGATGGACTCAATAATTAAATTTGAAATAAAACTTCTCATTAAAAGTGTATAAAAACGTCAACCAGGTTTTAAATTGTTTTTGCTCGATAAGGCACCTCCCAACTTCAAAACACAATTTGCAGATGATGACATTCTTGTGCAAATGTTTTGATGACAGTCTGCTTTGCATTATTGCTCAATTTTATTGAATATGGGATGCATGACTGCAAACACATTTGGATTTTAGCACATATGTTCACGTAATATATATATAAACATTTTCTAAATGTATTTTTTGCAGTGTATACAAATATAACCTTAGGGGTCTTACATGTATACCATAGGCCATCTTAGTAAGTACAGAATTCGTTAAACCACAGAATTATCTTACATACAGTGGAGAGAACAAGTATTTGATACACTGCCGATTTTGCAGGTTTTCCCACTTACAAAACATGTAGAGGTCTGTAATTTTTATCATAGGTACTCTTCAACTGTGAGAGACGGAATCTAAAACAAAAATCCAGAAAATCACATTGTATGATTTTTAAATAATTAATTAGCATTTTATTGGATGACAAAAGTATTTGATACATCAGAAAAACAGAACTTAATATTTGGTACCTTGACCAGGTTTGCACACACTGCAGCAGGGATTTCGGCCCACTCCAACATACAGATCTTCTCCAGATCCTTCTGGTTTCGGGGCTGTCACTGGGCAATACGGACTTTCAGCTCCCTCCAAAGATTTTCTATTGGGTTCAGGTCTGGAGACTGGCTAGGACACTCCAGGACCTTGAGATGCTTTTTACAGAGCCACTCCTTAGTTGCCCTGGCTGTGTGTTTCGGGTCGTTGTCATGCTGGAAGACCCAGCCACGCCCCATCTTCAATGCTCTTACTGAGGGAAGGAGATTGTTGGCCAAGATCTCGCGATACATGGCCCTATCCATCCTCACCTCAATACGGTGCAGTAGTCCTGTCCCCTTTGCAGAAAAGCATCCCCAAATAATGATGTGTCCACCTCCATGCTTCACAGTTGGGATGGTGTTCTTTGGGTTGTGCTCATCCTTCTTCTTCCTCCAAACACGGCGAGTGGAGTTTAGACCAAAAAGCTCTATTTTTGTCTCATCAGACCACATGACCTTCTCCCATTCCTCCTCTGGATTATCCAGATAGTCATTGGCAAACTTCAGACGGGCCAGGACATGCGCTGGCTTGAGCAGGGGGACCTTGCGTGTGCTGCAGGATTTTAATCCATGAAGGTGTAGTGTGTTACTAATGGTTTTCTTTGAGACTGTGGTCCCAGCTCTCTTCAGGTCATTGACCAGGTCCTGCCGTGTAGTTCTGGGCTGATCCCTCACCTTCCTCATGATCATTGATGCCCCACGAGGTGAGATCTTGCATGGAGCCCCAGACCGAGGGAGATTGACTGTCATCTTGAACTTCTTCCATTTTCTAATAAATGCACCAACAGTTGTTGCCTTCTCACCAAGCTGCTTGCCTATTGTCCTGTAGCCCATCCCAGCCTTATGCAGGTGTACAATTGTATCCCTGATGTCCTTACACAGCTATCTGGTCTTGGCCATTGTGGAGAGGTTGGAGTCTGTTTGATTGAGTGTGTGGACAGGTCTCTTTTATACAGGTAAGGAGTTCAACCAGGTGCAGTTAATACAGGTAATGAGTGGAGAACAGGAGGGCTTCTTAATGAAACACTAACAGGTCTGTGAGAGCCGGAATTCTTACTGGTTGGTAGGTGATCAAATACTTATGTCATGCAATAAAATGCAAATTAATTACTTAAAAATCATACAATGTGATTTTCTGGATTTTTGTTTTAGATTCCGTCTCTCACAGTTGAAGAGTACCTATGATAAAAAATACAGACCTCTACATGCTTTGTAAGTGGGAAAACCTGCAAAATCGGCAGTGTATCAAATACTTGTTCTCCCTACTGTATGTATGCTGGTTTTCTATCTAAGTACAAAGTACAAAAACACAGGTTCATCATCACTCTTGAAATCAATAACTTATCCCTACAAATTGCATTTCTCTTGTTGTTATTGCAGACAAACCCCCCCAGCTCAAAATTTCACATTGTTTGGTCAGATATACAAGTCATTCTCAGAACAGTTGAAAGCACAACAAATATATTTTCCCATTTTTCTTATAAAAACTTGAGTGAAAATAAAGAATCTTTGGTAGCTAAGCGAAGTAGAAAAAAATGTCTATATATATAAAATGCATTGAAATACAAAGTAACAACAAGTAAACCGCTACAGCAAAGGGCCGACTAGGCAGAGAAATCCAGCTTTGACCTACTAAAGAAGGAACTGCGTATAAAAAAAGGACACTTTTATATATAATATCACAAACAGATCATAAATTACTTAAAACCTTCAGAATGTATCAGTCTTTGGAAGGCATCCTAATGCCTTAATGCAATGCAAAGGGAGCCACTGAGGTATTTCATCTTGATTACGTCAAGCATCATGCTGGAAGACAGGGGAGACATAAAAGTGCATATAAGAGTTAAACTCATGTCTGCTCCTGCATTGCCAACATTGGACTCGTTTCATTCCAAAGTGCTGTTCCTTTCCATCAAGTGCCCTTATTCACATTCCTGTTATCAGGTAGTACTTTTTTCCCATTTGGTGCATTAATGTGTTCTTCTCACATTTACTTCTTCCTTACAAGATCATTCAACATAATACAAGGAAGCTATCCTCGATACAGTATGTGAATTAAAGGAAGAGAGCAAGGACACATGGAAGGCAAAAAAATCTTTGGATTGGAACATGTCCACCATGTCTACTTGGTAGTTATAACTCAACTTGGTAGAAAGAAAAACATTACCAATAATAGTGTTAAAACCATTTTGCAATATCGCTCATTACTCATACAAAAAAAGTAAAACAAAACAGGTTTTTTTTTCCATTAAAAACACAGTCACAGCAGCAATGATACACCGTCTCTCTTCTGGTCACATGTTCACCTGGTCACCTTTGAGATTTTATCCACCAATCAGTTTTAGATTCTTCACTTTGTAAACGTTGAGAATTACTGCAATCATGTCATATGGGAATAACAAAACAAAAAAAGGATTTTGTAGCCTGTTGATAGCAGGAATGGACACTTTTATGCATGTTGCACCTTTTCACATTAATCTTACCTGCAACAAGGTCAGTGATGCGTTTGTTTTCAAGCAGAAAATTAAAAATTGTAATGTCAGGCCTGCAACAAATAGTCATTGATATTTAGTAGTTGTACTAATGAATTGACAACAGCAAAACAAAAAAATGTCTTCTGTTGAAATAGATCATTACATTAATAATTTGTGGGGACTAGGGATGGGCATTCGATTAAATTGTCTTAATCGATCGTCGGGAGAATTAACGATCGATTTTCGATTAATCATTCATATTTTTATATTAAAATTCACTATTTATAGGCTATATTAAAAATGCAGTGAACATACCAAAAACACAGCGTGTTTTCCTCATTGAGAGATGTATTACAAGATGGACAACTCTTGTCGCAGTTCAACCGGATCCGTCCAATGGTTGAAGTTGAAAATATGCGCTGCTGTGCTCTTAAGCAGCGGAGCTTGCAGCTAGAAGCCTGTGCTCATGAACCCAACTGACCCTTGTTTTCCCCCAAAATAATAATATAAAAACACAATCATGTTAAACAATAACTTAACCAAAAATATATAATACTTTTAGTCTGACAGGTTTTGCCAAATTCTAACTCAAAACTATCCAAAAAGGCACCGTGTCGAGAAAGAGGGTGAGAGAGAGATTAGCCAACCTAACAATGAATTAGGCTAATTCACAAAGCTTCATAAAAATAACCAGTAACTCCCATACAACTTCAGCACCAGTCTACTGATTTTTGTTGAGCCGACCTGGCAGGCTTTCTGTGAGCAGGACCGCTGAGTTAATTTGTCAGTCATCACTGATGTAGTGGCAGGTGATCGTGATGTAGCTCTCAGCTGTTAAAGCGGTCCAGCAGTCTGTGGTTAGAGCAACTCTTTCAGCTGTGCTCAGTTCTTCTAACAGCTCCTGCTTCCGTTCTTCGTAGTGAGTTTATATCAGTCTGGTGATGGTACGTCGTGACGGAATGTGATACGCTGGTTCCAATAAGTTTATCAGTTTTCAAAAATCTTCGCCCTCAACAAAACTTAAGGGCAGCATATCCATCTCAATGAACTTGCAGATCCCTTGGGTAATTTTCTCTGCTCGTTGTGCATCGCAGCTCCTCCGTGCTAACACCGAGTTGATGCTAGGTTGAGACTGAGAGCAGGATGCACCGCCACTAACCAGGGTCGGATGCGCGTTTTTCAAGTGGTGCATCATTTGAGTCGTGGACGAGTTGTACTCATACACAGCTTCGCAGTGTTGGCAGTGAGTCATTTTTAAATCAAAATGGTCCCATGCCACACTTCACCGTGACCTCTCCATGATTACTGTCAGTGCCCGATCCGTTCCCCTCCGGCTGCACATGCGCGTAATGACGTACGCAGAAACTCAACGTTTTCCTGCCCGATTTGTCTACATTTTACGGTACGTGACGGCAGCCAGTTAGTTTACCTAACCGGAAATAGCTGGTAGTTCATAGAAACTGTCTGTAGAGTTTATTGCTTGATATTGGCGATCGGAAACCGTTTGTTATTTTCGTGCATGTGCAGCCGGGGGGGAACAGATCGGGCACTGACAATTACTTTTGAAATACACGGAAACTCGCAGGTATCTGAGGATACCTGTGGCGTTTTTTTTTCAAACATTGCCCCCATGTGGTAAACGTTTGATTGCTGCCACATAGCGAATTCATTGCATTCCTTCAAGACTCACACTACGCAACAGAACCTGCATTAGTTTTATCGACAACAAATGAATGTCATCGACGAAATTCTTAATGATCAATTAATCGATCGTCGATTAATCATGCCCATCCCTAATGGGGACTATGAGAAAGTTTCCAATATGACATGAGTGCAGCAAAAGAGCAGCTTTTCATCTTAAAGCTCTTTCTGCAGCCTTTTCAATCTTTCTACAAGGATTCTTAAGCTCTTCCTAAGAGATTCTTAAACACTGGTATGTTACGCCAATGCTTTGCCATTAGAAAAGCTAAGAACTTTGAAGTTGTGGTATTCAATCTTTCAACAGATGCGTTGTGATGATTTATGGATATGTTTTAAATGGTTGAATCGGTAACCTCACCTATTCATGAGATGTACACAGACCATCCAGTTATCGCCCTTCCATTGGGCGTGGTGTGATGTAGATTAGTTTCTAGTTAGGATGTACAAACATTTTGTAGAGACATAATGATGCTCTGGAGGGAAAATATTATTTCTGGTCAAGTTAAACCCCAATGGATGGATTTAAAAAATGCAGTTTCTTTGGCTGAGTTGCAAATGTTAGACTGAAGCCCTTTGAAAATTACATGGGTAAGAGGTAGCTAACGTTACAAAGCCTAGCACTTTTGCAGCCAACTGCAATTTATTTAACAATGCCATACTGAGTGGTCAAGTTTACCTAGTAAGTTTACAGTAGCTGATCTTTAGCTAGTTATATATAAGATTATTGTCAAGCTAATTAACTAGCATGCTTTCCCAAAATAATGAAGGACAATCGTCATGAATGAACAGAAAGAAAAAGCAGCCACTGTCATTTACATGTTCTTCTTCCTTTCAAGTAAAAAACCCTGTTTGTCCATTATGGTTGAACTCAACCAATTTTTCCTCCAGAGCTGCTCTGCATCTAAAAAACATTTGTAAAACAACATAGTGTGAGTGCCAAAAAAACAATGTTCAGTGGTAAGTGATGACTGTAAGTAAGTCATACATCCAGCACCATATCATAGTGGGGTTCCTTCTTCCTCTTCCCACACTTATTTATGAGCACTGTATACAACGTCAACAACATTACCCAGTAACTAGCATAGACGACTGCCCCGATGACCAGAACAATCTTTTCTGAATCAGGAAAGGGTTTTCTAGACTGCAGGATTACTGTGTAGATAATCCCAATGAAGAGGATGGTGAACCAAACTGATATAGGAATCAGACCAATGAAGTTCACCACTACTGTTTTTCTGCCAGAGGTCCCCCATCCAGACTTGTTGATTGTTGCTATTGCGAACATCTTAGCTGGCAACAGGCTTGACATGTACAGTACGGAGTAGAATGACATGAACACCATGACAATGTTACCTCTGAGGCAGCTGGCAAACGCAGCCTTGATCAACGCTACTGCTTGCACGATGAGCAGAAATAATAGAATATTCCAAAGCCTTCCTTGATAGAACAGTTGGATTGCAGTGGCGATCAGGAAAAACGGGAAGAAGCCTGTGATCACAGCCTCATAGGTCATCCATAGATGGTGTTTGTGGAACCACATGGAGTTGTATAGCCATTCTCTAAAATATGACTTACTCCATCGAGTTTGCTGATTGAGCCATCTCAGGTATGTAATCGGCGTCTCGGTGAGGCACTTTGATCGAGCAGTATACTTGGTTGCATACCCGAGGCTTAGAACTCTGTTCGTGAGATGGCGATCATCTCCAAAACTGCAATGGGATCCCATGAAAGTCTGATTGTACCAGTCTTCAACAAACTCGTGCAGAAGAGAGTTCCGGTACATTCCTAAAGGCCCACTGATGCACTGCACGCAACCAAAGTAGGACTGGCAGGCCCGCTCAATGTTGAAGGCCATCCAGTACCGCACACTGCTCAGGAAGGAGATCCATGACTCGTATTTGTTCAGGATCTAGGGAGGAATTGATATGTCAAATGAAAAAGTTGGTGGTTGAACATAACAAATATGATTGATATGGAAGGCTCAGTTTGCTAAATATGTCACTTGCATGGAATGAGAAAATATTCTTAATTTTGAACCAACCTGTACATCTCCTCCAACACCTCCCACCATAGGGTCTTCTTCTAGAACCTTCACCATCTCCACTGATGATGCCGGGTCCAACATAGTGTCAGAGTCACACACCTGAGTAAAACCAAGAAAATAAACAGTTACTTTTGTTTTGGTGCCAAAGATAATCAGTGACTGTCATGTAAAAACGTTTACAGGGAGTTTTTCCTTATCAGAAACCAGAGTATAAGGATAGATTTGCAATGTAAAAATAAAATGTTCTTGAGTTGAGTCCAAGTATTGATATACTGTAGTAAATGAGTAGTCCCCTGCAACAAAGAGTAATTGCTTCGAATTACATCACCACCCACAATCTTTCGGTTCCCTCTATTTTCTTCAATAAATGGTCATTTTACTCCCTAACAAAAACAGGTGACGAAAACAAAACTAGAGCCAGATCTTTATTAACAAACACATCTGTTACAGGCAACACTGTCCCTCCTTTGTTTGAGGACAGTGGCATCACTGCTGGCAGCTCTGAAGTTATTTTTGAAATCACTGCAAAACAAAAGGTTTCTGGCAGATACCGAGCTGCAGGTGTTAGACAGGACCATAACGTAACGCAAACTCATTAATACTGTATCATTCTAATGTTATTCAAGTAATGAGATTTCTGTTGTGTTTTACTCATTGCTCAACATGTTATGTTTATGTAAAACGGCCAGCTGAGTATTTCAGAACAAATATGATATGAGGAGAATTTATGTTTGGGCCAAAATATGAAAGTAATATGGGTTCATATTTATTTGAGTGTCAATTGGATACAGGATAAAAAAACGGGGCTGGCTCTTTCTCATTTTATGTGGTGCCAAGCTTTTGTTTATACCTTAAGTCATACAACCACATGATACAGGCAATATTAGGTATTAATATATATTTCCCAGCCAATTTGTTGATTTTGAAGTCCTGAGGGCTGAAACGTCATTTGAATAAAAGAGCCATGCATATGGAGCCGAGTCTGGGACGCTTTTTTCAAGTCTATTTCCATTGTTTAGCACCTCATTACATCCATGGTTGCTTACTTTTGGAGTATTTCATGTATACCCCTGCCAAACACTCTTGGGAACTGGCTTTTCCAAAGATATAATTTAAATGTAATTAACATAGACTGAGATCCTAATTGTTCAACTGGTTTGAACAGTATTTAGTAATATTCCATGTAAAGTCAAACAGATGCATACCAAAGCAGCCCTTTCTTTGACCCTGTTTTTGGTTCATGTAAATGCTGTAACACTCAACAGATCTGTCATTATACTTAGACATAAGCTACTGCTGCCCTTCTTCACGCTACACTGCACAACATGATGCTCACAGCCACCGTCCGTCTGAAGGCAGCACAAAAGGCTCTTTGTGGACCCCATGTTTGGTTTGGCAGAGCCCCCCATTCCCCTCTACAGCCATCTCTCTCTCTCTCAATCCCTCTTTACTTTCCCTTTCACTCAGCTCACACTGATGACAGCTGTCCTTATCTTACCTGTGAATGTGTAAATATATACACACTCATTATAAATAATATTTTATGTTATATAACGGTGACAAATTTGCATTATTGACGTTCCTCGTGTTTTTTGGCGGTCTCTTACCCTTTTGTGCTCCTGTTACATTCAATCTAGTCATTACCAAAATCTGACTTCCCCATTTTTCTTTAAGCATGCGTCTGTTTTTACAAACTTACCTGCACATAGTCGATGCTCCTCCCCAGTGCTTTGAAGGCTGTATACATGACCTCTCTCTTGCCTCCCCACTTCTGCATGATGCACACACACTTGTTGTTCAGCACCAGCCTGGAGATCTGCTGAAGGCTCTCAGCGTAGCTTTCGTCAGTCTCCTCGGCCCCCCTGCTGTGAAAGTTACTCCGCCACACGTATGTGGCCGATTTGTCCCATCCCATGATCTCTTTAAAAATCTCCATCATGTACAAGTCATCTTCTGCGTTCCCGTCGATCACCATGACAACTTTGATCCCTGGGTACGTCAGTCTCTTCACCGACACCAGGCACTTCCTCAGGTAGCTTGGGTCCTCTTGGTACGCTGCAATGCACAACGCCAAGGACTTATTGAGTTTGATGGGCGTCTCTAAGGACCGCCGCATGTTTCTGTGTTCTAGGAGCGCAAAGAGGCTCTGGATGATGAGATGAACCACCAAGATGGCGCCATATAGGCCGAAAGATAGGTGATTGTGTGCTGTGGTGAAGAACTGGTAACCCATGATGTAGGCCGTGGAGATTCCCACCAGGAGGGACACACCGAACATGGTGGTCCCAAATATCCGCAGGTACGTGAGGACTCTCTGACACTTCATCTAGGGACACAGAGTGGAGACAAGGGTAACATTTAGTCTATTTAGAACATTATGCTGGGGTTGAAGTCATTAAAACACTGACTTCAAGTAGAATTTATTTATTTATTGATGCACATTATTCTACGAAAAACACACATTTGTTGTATTACAACAAACCCAGGAAGAAAAAGCAGTAAAGCTTCTCCTTTTTTTACTCCTTCATTCCCCCTGTCCTTCCCTCTACCCCTCTCCAAAATCCCTATCTAAATGCCCGACATTTGTAAGAAGCTGATTGTTCCAACTCCCCTTTCTGTGGGTGGGCGCACATTACAAGATTTCTTGACCTAATTACCAACAAGCTGGGTGCCCCTGCCAAATGTCCCAGTGCTTTTTAAATACCTGGGATAAAACCATTATATACATTTTTCTGGTTGAAAAACATCTCCAGGAAAGACAATCAACGATTATTATGTGTGTTTAATGTGTGGATCAGTGAAGAAAAAGGCCATGCTTTTGTCCCTGCTAAAACTTTTCTGCTAAAAATCCTAAAGTTTGTTTCCAGCCCTCATTCTGTTGCTACCGCCATCTGTTTGGCAGACCAGCAGAGACCCACACAGCGTGGCTCAGCCCGGCTCAACGCAGGGCGGACCACCCTGTGATGTCATCTGTTTATATCTCCGTGGGAAGAAGAAGACAAGAGCTTTTTAGATTTTTCTAATGCTGCATGTGTGCCTGTTCCCCTTTGTGCCTCCCGAAAGAAATACTAGACGAAAGGGAGGGTATGACATTGTATTTCTATCAAGAACATGTTTTTTTGCGGAGCAAAAAGGGGAAAAAAATCAACCTACCAAATTACAGAGGTCAAACTATGTTTAATCGTTCACTGAAACAGTGGGGAGCCCCCAGTGGGACACCATTTTGACCCTTGGGAGGCTGGATATTGCAAGTTATACATGTAAGTTCAGTTAAGACGATCAAGACATGTAAATCAAGACAAAAAATAAAGTAATCAAAAGAAAAGGACACACAGCCCAACCGTGTTTGCAATTTGGCAAGAATTTATAACACCACACCTAAACATACAAGACAGAGGGAGTTAGGGAGGGAGCAATAGGGATGATCATATCGGATGAAAGAAAGAAAATTAACAGTAGGAAACTGCAAGAGAAAAAGCAGAGCAAGAGACACTGAGAGAGTAGCAGAGTCAGAGAGGGAGGCTAAGGTAAGGGAGAAGAATACACACACACACACACATACACACACACACACACATACACACACACACACACACACACACACATACACACACACACCCCTTGGCTCATACATAATGCGTTGTTCATTTGATCGTTGGATGAGAAGGCCACATAGAGCGTAGCAGGCCTCCTCTGGCACGTGGCAAGGCTCTTAACGTCAGCCGCTCATTTACAAGACCCCTGTCACACTCCCGCTATACAGAAACATACACACAAATGAACATATAAAAGCTTATTACACAAGGGAGAAGAGAGAGAGAGGAGTGTGTGTCCCTGTAAAAATACACATGCTTAATTGTGTGTGTGTGTGTGTGTGTGTGTGTGTGTGTGTGTGTGTGTGTGTGTGTGTGTGTGTGTGTGTGTGTGTGTGTGTGTGTGTGTGTGTGTGTGTGTGTGTGTGTGTGTGTGTGTGTGTGTGTGTAATGTTTTACAACTATATAAGGTAGTGAAGAAGAAACTCTTTGACCCTGCATCAACTTTGAATGAAGTCACTGCTTAGGAAAAAAATATGCTTTACCATAAATGTGTATGTAATGGTGTAAAAATCTGAAATCCTTTGATATGATTCCATGACCAGGGCATGATAACACATTCATACCTGTTGGGGGTTGGTAGTTTCCAATGATCCCAAGTTGCATGTCTTTGGGCTGTGGAGAGAACCACTGCGTATACATGGAGAACATGCGAACCTCACACAGCGTCTGTTGAATCTGACAGCTTGTTTTTGTTTTATTTGCACCGTTCTGACAAAGTCTTGGCTTCAGTTAAAGCTTGTGGATGAAATACAAAATTAAATGTGTTTTTGTACATCCTTTGTAGGCGACAGTATACTAACCACGGACCACAGATATGGCTACGGGAGAAGTCTGGCCAACGATATCTTGCCCAAGGACACTTCGACCTCTTCCACATTTGCTGTAAGAGCTGGGGTCAAACCATTGTTAGATTAATAGATCAGCACAACCCCCTGAACCATAGCCTCACCATGTCCAAATTAATAAAAAAATTATCATATTGTAGATATACCGCTATAAAAGAGTCATTTGTTCGATGCAACCTTTTACATATGCCATGACAAAGCCTTGATGCTGAAAAGTTTCAGAGTATGTTTTTCGGATCTAGCATGACTGCACCATAACAATACAGGCATTCATTGTGAGTGCCAATGAGTGTTTTTGTTATATCCCCCGTCTTTGTGTGTCCTTATTCAAAGAGCACCTCAGACAAGCTTTATTCGAGTCCAGGAAGTGCTCTTTTAAAACTGTTTAATCCAATTTAAGTAATAATTCACTGATGTGAAACTCTTTTTTTTTGACTGAATTCTGAATTCTGTCAAAGTGTCTGAGTTTTTCAACTTCAAGTTAAAAAAAACAATGCTCAGACCCTGCCAGTGTTGGGATGCTTTTCTCTTCTTAGCATCTCATACCCAATGGGCGTCTGACCCAAAGATAAGGTCAAGACTAACAATTCGCTCAGACAGCAGAAGGATTAACTGCAGACCAGAAATTATTATGGTGGTCCAAAGTTGGCCCCATCCCGAGGGAGATAAAGCCTCTAATCAGAGGAGTATCTGTGACATTGAAGGTGTCATCGACACATGTGGATGTTGACACTTAGGAGTGGTGCGTACGTGTATCCTACGCATGTCGGTATAACGTATATGTGCAAGTCAAAGGTGTCATTAGAACATGTGAATGATATCACCCTTGCATTCTGATTGTTTTTGTATTTTGGCATATAGAACCCCATTGCTATCTGTGTGTGAGTCCAACCCTATGGTGACCTTGGGCTGGACGTTTGCGCAGACGCACTCTAACGTCATTAACCGTCTCCTGAGTGAAATTCCCACTGGCTCTGTCCGGGAGATAATTTTACAAAAATGTAATATCTCACTGAGATGGAGAGTAGATGGTGAATAAGCAGAAAAAACAAATGAAAAAAAATCATGTGTTTTCCTGCTCTGTCCGTTGGGGAAATCTCCATATGGCTCGGTTTGAAATAACATTACAATATCTTTTCAACTAAGGTTTACTGGTGAAAAGAAATACACAGGATGGGGGCAGCCTTTATACCACATTTAAAACAAACATAGTATTATGTGAGATGTTTGAATTCTCTTGAATATGATAGAGCCAGATGGTCATCAACTTGATCAGGACAAAGCAACTACTCAGTCCAGCAGTGGCTCAGTCAGTCCAGCAGTGGCTCAGTCAGTAGGGGCTTGGACTGGGAATTGTAGGGTCGCCGGTTCAAGTCCCCGAACAGACTTGAAATATGGAAAGTGGACTGCTACTTGGAGAGGTCGCAGTTCACCTCCTAGGCCCTGCTGTGGTGCCCTTGAGCAAGGCACCTCCAATCCCCCCCCCTCCCCATTGCTCCCTAGGCGCTGCACGATAGCTGCATTTAACCCATCCTAGTACTAGGGTGCATGTATGTGACTAATAAAGAGGGTTTCATCCTCCGATTCTATCTATCTATCTATCATAGACCTTAGATTAGTCGTACAATTAACTGGTTGAAAAAACCTAGACAAGTTGGGAATATCTCTGAACCCTGCAACAGAGTCTTGATTATTATAACTGTACTTCCTAATGTTTCTGTATCGCTATGGAGCATTATATCTCTGGAGACAAATTACGCGTGATCTGTTCAAGTCATTTGAGCTACATGATCTGAGATTAGGACCCTATTAAATATAAATAGACCTGCACACAATGTACCTTGCACCCTTACTGTACAACATGTTATAGCTCTTGTATTCGACTGTACATATGCATGCTTGAAACATTAGAACATTCAGGTTTAACATCTGTCCGGCCAGTAAGGGACACCAATGAGTTGTAAGTTACTGACAAACAAGAGTTAGAGTCCTGGTGGGATTACTATAAATGTGAACCTCATGGTGGTGCTAGAGGGGATTTCAGGGGACCACCAAAGTCAGTTTGATTCAATGTGGGAACTGGGAACCATTAATGTGTTATAAATCTTGGAGGTGTTTTACTGGATAAATGAAAACTTTGATCAAAATGTTGCTAGATGTGAATTTATGAAATCGCCAAAGTCAAACCGATTCGTTGTCCGGGGAATGTCCTGACAAAACTTCAAAGCAATCCTTCCAATATCAAAGGTTCAAAGGTTTTATTTGTCATATGCACAGCAGATACAGTGTATATGTTTGCAATGAAAATCTTATATCCTCCAACAACTCAACATACACAGTGCAAATAAGATAAATAAAATAATTCAAAAGTTAGACAAGAATAAACTAGTGCAATAAGCTAGGTCAAACAGCTAGTGCAATAACGTACTGTATTAGATTTTGTTTGCTCTCAAAAAAACTAAAAGAATGCCATTATCAAAGCCAAGCTGCAACCATGGCTGATAATGCATATTGCAAAGAAAGAAAACATTTGTCAATGCCATGCAATCATTTAAAATGAATGAATAATATCCCAACAATATTCTTCATGGGTCTGAGGGGTTCATCTTTCTTTCAATCAATTTAAAGGGGACTAACCCATTCACTTAAGGAAATAAGACAAAACAATTCATTCTGGCTCACGGTTAGAACCAATGGCTTGAGAACTGCTTTTAGAGACTAGCTAATCAGAGCGGTAATGGCTTTGAGAGGCAGGGATTAAAGAGAGGGGCACGTTTTCAGACAGAGGGTGAATAAAGGTATATTCAGACTGACAGTATCAACATTAAAGCAAGTAAAGATATTTTAGAAGCAGCCCCAAACACAAATATTACCCTGAACATTTGTATTAAATGTCCCCTTTAATATTGTAGTGTATTGTTGTGTGTGTAAACCGTTTGACTTTAAATAACTGACTGAGCTTCAGATTGAGCATACCGTGTTGCTTGTACATAGGGAACTCTGTGATCCATTTAAGTCCTTTAGTATAATAGCTGATTTAGCACAGACAAGGGAATCACCACATGCTGTAACAACTCTTGTGATAGTGATGTAACAGTGGATAGATGTCAGATGTGGCTTGTCTGGGTGAATGTTAATGCCATTAAGTCTCAACGTTGCTGCTGAACGCTTGCCATGAGCACATGTGTGTGTGTGTGTGTGTGTGTGTGTGTGTGTGTGTGTAGGTGCAAATTTGTGAACTAAGCATTATAATGTACAGGAAGAGAAGTGTGTGTGAGCGAACAGTATCTGTAGAAAGGGGGAGATTTCTTGACTTAACTCACAGGAGAGTGGTGGAATCCCTGTCAGCAGGGTCCCACTTCCAAGGCCTGCGTTGGAACATTAAATATAACAAGGCTCGCTAGACTGTGTGTGTCTGTACAGTTAGTACTATGTCTGTTCGTGAACTTGTGTGTGTCAGTACTGTATCGACACAGGCAGTATAAACCTGAAACCGAGCCAAAAAGACAGCTTGCTGATGGTCTGTGTGGAGTTGAGATAACATAAAACTTACGTCTTTATATTATTGTGACTCAGCACTCACCGACTAGAAGTGTAACATTCATAAATCAGCAACTCTGGCCAGATGAGTGCTATTCACATAAAGCTTTAGCGTTGCTTTGAAGTATGAGCAAGCCCACACCTGTGGGGGTTGGGGTACTCTCGGCAGGAATACAATCCATATATATGAATGCTATTTATGGTTTTCTAAAAGTCCCTAATTAGTGTTGATCCATTGAAGAATTTTTGGACAAAGCATGCACTATCACCAAGGCACTATTGGAAAATCAGACATGCTGAAATCATACACACCTCAAATGCATGTCCTGCCAACAGAAAACGCACACACACAAAAATGCTGGAAAATGAAGAAGCAATGCACATAAAGACCTTGGGCGTACATATGGGTGCGAGAGACAGAGAGCTGGGCAGGGCTGGAAAAGGGAGCCAGGATGCATTTTAAGGCATTAAAAGTGAAGATGGCCCTCGTGACAGTTGTAGCAGGATACAGGAAAAGGGCTCACATGTTTCTAAGTAGATGAAGAGGCAGTGGAGAGGGAGCGGCTGGGAAAGACTCCACAGTTGGCTTCTGATTTTGGCGAGGCACACTCGACACAATCAAGGCCGGATTGTCGCTTCCTGGCTACTTTCTTGAGCTGCTATCTGATATGAGATCTACCGTGTTCTTTGCATTTATGACGAAAAAATCTAATCCTAAGAAGTTAAATCACAAAAGAGAATAAAAAGCAAAGTAAGACAAACTACTATGTTTTACTTAAAGGGGGGGACATATTATGCTAATTTTCAGGTCCATTATTGTACATTGCGTCTCTCCTGTGCTCTCATACTGCCTGTGATGCAGCACCTCTTTTCACCCTCTGTCTGTAAAACCAGAGCCCAGTCTGCTCTATTTGTTTTGGTCGTCTCTGTTGTGATTGGTCAACCAGTTAGATGTGTCTCGCCCCTTAGCCTTTCACAGGTAATTTGTTGTGGCGCTACCCAATGAGTGTTACATAGTGTTATCACTATGTTCCGGAAACAAAAGAGTCCAATTGAGGCCTTTCAAGCAGTGGGGAGTGTCTGGGAGAGAAACTCTGCAGGGAACTTTGGGTGTTAAGCATTTGCAACCATTTACATTTAGGAAAACCTATATAAATTACTCCACAGGAAAAAGAAACCCCCCAAAAAAGCACAATTAAGCCCCTTTCAGAGTAAAAATTCCTGCTTTAAAAATCTTTCTTGAAAGAAAGTACGAAGTTATTAGCAACCAAATCCACTTAAAGAACAAAAATACAAGTATTTATTATATAAAATGGCCCATTTCCGAATAATGTATTTTCTAATATTTGATTCTAATTACTGACGCATTAGTATGTCTTTTTTAAAGTATTTTCACATAAACTAGTACATGAGAAATAGGTAATTATCTAATAAAAAAGTTGTAATTAAATTATTGTTATAAATCCTCAGTATTTTAAATTTGAATAAATATATGTGAGTAAAAAGGACATATTTGGCCTCGTTATAAATAATTAATAATACTAAATAATTTATATATAGAAAAACTATTATAAAGTACAAGTACCTCAAATGTGTACTAAAATGAAAGACTTCAGTAATATACTTATTAATGTATCTTAATTTTACTCTTTTTATATTGCTGCAGTTGAACAGACACTGTGCGGTTTCAGACTTCAGTATGAATGAAACTGTTCACTCCAGATGAACTGAAGGTCATGGGAGTTTTTAAAACCTCAGCTAGGAAGTAGCCGTCCCTCCTCACTCTTCCCCTTCCTCCTCCTCTTCCAACCTCTCATAAACCCCCCATGTGGTAACAATGTGCTGTTGTTGGGCCAGTATAAGCACCAGAACTAAACAGTCACACCAGCCGCTGCACTGCTGTCTACATGATTGGAATCAGGTGGGACAGCTCCATAAAGCTGCAATGTTACAACAAGCCCTGTACATTCACTGTCTCTGTATTCCCTTTGCTTCTGTGATCCATTACAATCAGGTGTGTTAGGGCTCAAACTGGCAAAGGCACAAAGGTTTGTTTTTTATTACAGTGCATCCGTTTCTTCGTCGTGCATCATCTCACTCTTTTACCACAGCAGTTGGGGTTGCATCATTGTGGCGTATTGATGTGAAGGTGGTCAGTGAAGCTGCAATTCATTATGTAATGAAACACTCTGGTCAAATGATGTTGTTTCTTTGCCATGTTCTTCTCCCTTTGACTCATCCCTAAATTTCTCTTTTTGGTGAATGAACAGAAGGAATTAACATGACTTCTTACCACAGAGATTGAGCAAAGAAGAGCGGCAGAAAAAGCAAATTTAGACAAGGAAATAAAGAAAGTGGGTTGGAAACAAGTGAGGAAGGAGGGATGGCAGACACCAAAAGAAGGAGGGTGAGGGGGGTTTGAGACTGATGGTTGCAAAGTGGAAGACTCTTGGCTCAGTTCACTGCCAGCTGAGGCACTGGACTTACGCCACGGTTGCGTGATCCAAAGTTTGTCGAGAATGCCTCGTATTTGTGGTCATTCGCTTTTTCCTATACTGAAATGTCTGCCATAAAAAAAGTTTTAAAATTGTTTCTCCTTTAATGATTCCAGCCTGTCATGCATTGATCCAACACTTTCCCTTATCTGACTACAGACACTTATCAGCAGTACTCAGAAATAGCTGGCTTCTTCCCTACATGGTAGAAATGTCTATTCTTATCACTGTTAATTAGAGCTAAGAGATAACACGGAAAACTGAAGCTAGCCTGGAAAGAAAGCAAGGATGTGACTGTAATTGAGATTTACTTGAGTTTTTCCACAAGATAACCACTTTTCATCATCAATTACAATAAAAAATCTAAATGTCAAGGAGCCAAAAACACTCAAACACAGCTAACTGTAAACAGCTCCTGCCATTACTCCTGGACCTACTGTATGCACTAACATTGGCATGACCCCTCCCTGTGAGACTTTATGACTCAGTATGAGGTAGTGGGAATCAAAACCTATGCCGACATCCAAATTTTCACTTTAACTGGCTGGCTGCTACTTTACCAAGGGAACCTGGAAAATAAACTGGGGGAGCATTATTGCCGAATAGATGAGGTAGGTGGTGTTGTGTCTATTGGAGGGCCACATGTGCACTTTATACTGACTTCCAGTACCCTGCCAGCCCCAAGGCCCCTTTGCACGCTGAAGGCCCCATGCTGTGAGCGGTAATGGCACGTGGGACTTTGTTGTGAGCCATAATGGAGGCCAGGAATGCTTTCCTCTGCTAGGTAGTAAACCGTACTAGAAGAACATCCTGTAGCAATGATGACTGTGTGTGTCACTTTTAAAGAGTGCAGAAACGTTTTCTTCCCCAGCTATAGGCAACTGACATGGGTTACACATGGCTGCACATGAGAATGAAATCTCTGTTTAAGTGCTTAATGTTCCACTAACAGTCACCAGAGATGGATTGCCTTCCTCACTGTAAAGCACACTGAGCCAATGCTCAGCATAGGAAGTCCCTCGAGGGGAGAGATTAGAGACAGTTTCAGTCTAAATACATGTGTGTATGAAAGAGGGTCCACACAAGCACTGATTATACATCATTGTATGTCTTGAAACTATCCTTTTAAAATCTACAAATGCCTTTAAAACCAAGTAAATTCAGATTTGTGTGGTAGCTATTAGGTCTCTCCAGAATATGGATATATTTATACATTACTGCACCGTAGATAAGCAGCTAACATGAAAAAAGATGTGTTGAATTAAACTCATTTATGTTTTCGATACTGTTGAAGCCAGCAAGTTCAAGATCCTATTCAAGCATTCCCTTTGATTTGTTTATACTGACAGTTGACTAAATGCTTCACCACTCGTCACAGGTGGATGTCATCATGACTCTACCTTTCAAAGTCTGAGCTCTCAGATGCAAATGAAAATATGAAAATATAAGCTGTGTCAGTAGGAAGTGGATCCCATGCAGAGGAAGTGAACTCTTTACTGCACATCCTAGATTAATGTCAGGAATTCTTCCACATCCAACTCACAGATGGGCATTCCTTGTGTGGGTTTTATAGGAGACCAACAGTGCCATCTGCACTCTTAGAAGTCCGTGTAGGCGGGTGGAGGAAGAGGGTATGTAAAAGGAGTGAGGCAGATGTGCATTTGCATTTGTGTATAATGTGTAATGTGGGCGTTAGGGGAAGTTATTATGCCAACAGCGAGCGATACAACAGTTTGTCACTGTGTTCAGGGGACACCTGCATAAGCATCAGGTCATGTCTGCATTCATGTATTCATTTTTGATCACAAACACAAGATGAATCTGAGTTCCAAAAGGGACTGGATGAACATTTCAGCAAGATTAAAATCTGCCACCACTTCTCAGATATCAATATTCTTAACTTTGACTAAATTTTAGTCTAAAACGTGCTGTGTTCACTTGTGCTCAAATAGCGTTTTCCACAGTTCTAATCAAATTACGCGCTCCTCCACAAGGCATGTTGGATGTTTCCAAATCCAGCCTTTTCATTGGCTCACCAACCTCAAAAGACTGACGTACAACTCGCGACGTCATCAATTTAGTTTATTCTCAGGCTGATGAAGGCGGTCTCAGCAAAGACTATGCGTAGTTTGGTATGATTAGTAAACTAATCTGGGCGGATATTTTTCACACATTTCCACAACTTTAAAATGCTTGGCCAAAAGAAAAGCAGATGTTAGTGCTAGTAAGAAAAAAATTCAGTTTTGAGACACAATTTCTGTTATTATTAATGATAACATTTGAACGAATGGACCCTAAATTAAGCAATTCTGTTCAACTTTAAAGCTTTTGGAGAGTTTTACGCACGGACTATGAAGGCTCACAGAGATGAGACATATACTACTGTGTTGACAGCTGGCGTGCCCCGAAACTTAACATCCCTCCTTTTATTGAGCCCAAATAAATAACAATACAATTATTATTTGAAATAAAGACAGAATAATGACACAAACGCGAAATATATTGAAATGACAGTTTGGAGCCTCAGCATGTCCTAAAGATGTGGATGCGGTTAATAATGACTGTTCTGATGGAGCATTCATCACTGTCTGTCAGCGTGTTGCAGGCTCTCTGGCCGCCTACCTTGAAGCAGCTGTCGTCCTGTCGTTCGTCCTTGAGGAAGGATGGGGTCAGCTCCTACGGCTGTGGTACCGCTCCACAGGGAGAAAAAGTCTCGACAAAGTTTCAGAGGTGACTGGTCTAGTAATGAGTCTCATGAATCCGCTAACATTGATCCGCATTAATGAGAAAAAAAGAAAAACAACTGACGTTCCTGTCAGTTTTCTCAGCTGGATGCTGCTTGTCTTTAGTTTCTCACAGTCTGTCTGCATTCACAACGCACGCGTCTTACAAACACACACATCATGTCAGTCACCTTTGGCATCATTCATGTAAAAAAGTATAAATAAAAAGTAGACCATGCAAAAATGATAAACAGTTTTCTCCATCAACTCAGGACGGTTTCATTCATATTTCAAACGTTTTCTGGCAGCGTCTGTCATACTTAGAAATAAGAAAAAAAGTCCAGCCAATGACTGTAATCATTAAATATGAGTCCGGTTAGTTGTATGTTGCTGTCTTGGGGGGCATGCAGGTAAGTCTGTCTATACTTCCCCCCAAGCATCCAGGTTACACAGAGCGCATAGGGGTGGACAAGAATCCCGGCTGCTCTCTGCCTAATTCCTTCCAGACGGCTGTGTGTGTGTGAAGCCTCCTTTATGGCTGCCTCGGCTCCCCAACCCCTTTTACCGGGCTACAACAGATTGGCGAGTTGTTTTAATAAGAGGGGATGGTTTTGGGGGTATAAGGAGGAGCGACAGAGAGGAGGAGAGGGCGAGAGACTTACATTGGCTTTCCATGCCTCCCATTCAAACTTGAGACCAGTCAACATTTGGCATGTTTCTAAGAGGCAGTTAAAGCTCCACGTTTCGTCTTTTAACACCTGAATATAGAGTGTGAAAACTGGCACAGCTCAAAGTGAAGAACTGAGCCTTAGATGAGCCTAATTCCCTGACATCAAAAATATGTATCCAAGGAAAAAGGTCATACTAAGATTAAAAATAAGAATCTAAAAATGTATAACAAGCCCACATAAAGTCTGCACGTGTATACATAGGGAGTTTGGATGTGATGGAATTTCAGTCATTTCATTGATTCACTAATGCAGTTTCTATCTTTGACCAGCAGGTAGTGCTGTGCAATGCAGAACCCAGAGGCTGGGCTCTGAAACGTTAAGTGACTGCTCTGGAGGGGAATATCCAACCAAAATCAGGAATCATGTCACTCCTACCACCATGAGAGAAACAGCTTTCCTCATCATCAGGGACTCATGCCTTGGAATATCTGAATTTAGACACATCTTATCTTTAACAACAATATTGCATTTGGTCAATTTCCTGTGTAAGTCAAACATCTCCACATTTGATGATTTTTCTTTATTGGCTGGAAATATTCCCATTTGCACTTGCAGAAATGAAAATAAGCAAACGTTTTGGGGAATTTCGTACTGCTGATTGTGTTAATGTCTGTAATAGAATGGTGTTTGTTGTCTTTATTTTTGGAGAAACATGTACACAGGCATTAAATACAGTAATTTAATAGCCAAATTAAGCTTATTTTATTGAAATATTCATATTGAAATCAATGTATGTATTACACACATAGAAGTACAAATTAAATCCTTAATACATACTATTAAAGAAAGTAATTTACAAACTTTTAAAGGAATTCATGTATTTAACTTGCTTTGCAGTCCATTCAAGTAGTGCGATGCATACTAGAACCACATCATCAGGGTTATTTGCTCCAACGTCCTCTAGGGCTACGAAAGATTTCATATGATTGTTTTCACAAGTTGAGTAGTTAAATGCTGCTGTAACCCTTTCACTGAAATAAAAACACAGAAATAATTTTAAACACTGAAGCAACATAAAGTTTTAAGAAAATTCCCTTTTAAGTTAATTGGTTGAATAAATGATCATGATTTCCGCATCACGTTTAGCTTATCTGAATCAAGCATAGGCCTATGTTAAACCAATGTTGCATTTTGCGGTTATGTCAATAAAACTGACTGTTGTTGTCATGAACCCAAGGGTTTTTTTTCCCATAACGATGTCATACTTTGTGCCAACTCTTGAATGTTTTCAAAGACCAAAAGTCACATGATAAGCATCCTTTTTGGTAAACATGTCCACAGTGTGTACAAGCCAAGGTGATGAATAGAAAACGGGCCCTATGGAAGCAAACCCCCCGTAGACCTGCATTGTTTATCTCTTGCGCAGTAAAAACACAGTTTCCATCAAGCTCCAGTGTGCCTATCCCAGACTTTGGTACAAGCTCATTTACTCAAGTATTTATTTAAATAAGGAAATACAAAATCACATGCCGAGCTAACAGCTTCCTGGAAGAGAGCGTAGAGGTAGCACAGTATAGATAAGAGTCACTGGCATCATGGGAAACTTAAAAAATATTAGCTTAAAGGTACGTTTCTTAACATGATCACAATGTCGGCCAATTTCGTTGGAGTTCAATGACTAATTCATTCACAAAATGACCAATTGAATATCAATAACTCACCCTTTGATACCTTGCTTTTTTTTTCTCTGTGGTACACAAAAATCAATAAACAGAGAGGTCCTGAACAATTGAAATACATGGGGAAAGGGTTTAACACAGAAAAACTGAAAACATCTGCTTTCAAATTCAACAAACGCTCATACAGCTATGCGATCCAGATTTCATTTATAGAGGTGTATGGTCACAACTTCCCGAAAACATAAATTTTCCTGTAAAATCTTACCATTTAACTGAAATAGTTTTGCTGCTGTTAAACAACCTCAATATACTTTGAATCATCTAAATGTTCTATTTTTTCTTTTGTTCTTTAAAGTTACTTGTTCACTTTTATAAGTTACAGTTGCAAACGCGTTACAATGGCCCACAACACTTACTTAAGGAGAAACGCACTGCAGTTTCAAAAACGATGCAAATAAAACAACACAAATGTGCCAAAACACATGCAAGGGATCAAACATATTCACCAACTTGACAAACAAAACACTACAAATGTAAAATGAGAAGCTCAAAGTTCAACGGAAAAAAGGAAAACTAAAGTGGTTCACACAGTTGGGACCAGAGAGCTTGTTGGCATTCTGGGATTATAAAATCGGCCAACTTTCACTTTTGCCACAGTTGGTGTGTTTCATAATTGTTAGAGTTTTGTCAGTTTATTTGAAAGGTCTAGGTTAGCTACGTTAGCTAGTTAGCTTACAGCAGATCTTCAATTCTCTCATAATGGAAGTGTTTTGGGCCGTTGTAACGCGTCCGCCCCGTTATGACACCGTTTAAAACAGATTTCAATGCCAGTATTTAACAACATCCATCTTACACACATACTGCACCACACACCTAGTAAAGTGTCCACATGGAAATACACACATTCTATATGTTCTACCACTGTGAGACTGTACAGGCATGAAACAGCAGTGGAGCATTGGGGAATATATTGAGCAATTATTCAGGGAGGTATAGTGAGATGTGTGCCTGTGTTCACAAAACATGTCATACTGTCAATCTGAGCTGTGTTTCAGTTTTGCATTGTCCAGTACAGCAGCCTGAGATTTAAAACAAATCCCGCACACTGACAGACATAACCACCACTCTACACAAGTGCTTGAACTTTGGAGGAACAGTGTTATGCACACAATAGGATATGACTGATGTAAATCTATGAATTGAAATATTTAAAGCTTTAAGATTTTCTTTAAAATCTTAAGAAATGTGTCACTTAACAACACCTAATGAACAACAGGTGTGCTAGCTACAAGCTCTGGTGCACTTATTAGGTGGATATAATCCCAGGCCTACATTGACTATTGACAAAACATCAACACCCAATGCTCATGTATATTGTCTATAGCTTCCTAACCCTTAAAAATGTTAATATTACAGTTGATAATATGTTTATTCCCTAGCCTAACATAATGCATGATTGTAGCACCATATGCAGGCATAATGAGAGTCCATTACTGTTCCCATTCTCTCAGTTTCCTTTTTTCTAAATCATTTTTAATTGAATATTCCACTCCCCTTGAGTTGATTGGGTTGCTATTCAGATCACCTGTGGTGCAGAGTGTAGGGACAGGCTCCTAATTAATAATTGAGAGCAGCTGGGGGCCTTTCCACGCTTAGCCAATCAGTTGAGCACTGTTTTTAGGGCTTAAGAGAGGTTGAGATATTTGCTTAATGGTCCTTCCTTGAATTAAATTGAAGCTCTGCACTTCAGCCTGTTTTGAGGCTCTTTATTGTTCTGAAACATAGCTGGAGTGAAAGTCAAAGAACAACATTTCAACAGGCTACTTCCATCAGGACAAATTTTATGACATTTTTTGAAAGAGCCAATGCTCGTTCGACAGTTACCTAAAGCATTTTCTTTTTAAGACACTTATGAGATTTATTTTTCCAAGTTTTCTATTTATATGGCATGCAACAAATCAAACCCAATCAAAACGCTTGGTACCATAACAGGCCATGAATGACAACAGTCCATCTTTGACAAAAAGAGTAAAAACACAATATAAAAATGTCAAATATTAACTTTCTTTTCAAGTTCCATGTTTGGGTCCTGCATCACCGTGGCTGGGTTGATTTCAAAATATTGCTTTGCACCAGACCCTAATCAGACACCATAAAAATCATTCCCTGTTCTTAATGACTTAAAATGTATCCATATGACATTTTAAACACCTACTGTATTTTAACTGACAACAAGAGAAAGAAGGATAAAATCATATCATGGAGAATACCTTCCTTTTTCAAAACAATAGTTAGGCTTGCTTCTCTACCTGTGTTAAGTGAAACCGTGTTATCACTTTCAGCTGTTTTCACCAGTGGCGGAAGAATTGCAGTATTTTAGCCTCAGGCATGTGGAGGAGAGGTTGCAGCTGTGTAATGGTGCTGAAAACACTGTAGCTAGCTGTCTTCTCTTACCCTTCTTAACTTAAATATTGTGTATGGGTGTGTGTGCTGTTTTACTTATCTGATGGTAGTGTCTTTGAAGTGAGACCATATGTATCATCTCATCGCTCATCTCCCCTTTGGTGGTGCAGTGTTTGATTCGACGGTGGTCCTCAAACTTTTTCATTGACGTACCCCCAAATCTCTGACAGATGAAGTGAAGTGCACCATCATTGACACCACTGGTCATGTTAAAAAACTGATTTTTTTAACACTGTAAGATATAGTAAAGAGGATGATGTTACGACTTTTTTCATTGCCAATGTCGATTGTCCTTTTTATGGTGCAAATAAGCACTTACAGTGGCTTTTCAACCAGTGATTTTGAACGATTTCAAACATGAAGAGTACAAATACTTCTGGTTGTTCGTCACCCTTCCAAATTCGTTTTCTATTATTATTTCCTGTAATATTATTTGAATGATGGGCAAGGGCTGGACAGAGTCTTCTAATAACTTAAAGGGGCCCTATTGTGATCATTTTCAGGGTCTTTAATTGTATTTTGTCTCTACTATGACATGTTTTCATGCTTTAATGTTCAAACAGCTCTTTATTTTTCTCATACTGCCTGTGCTACAGCGCGTCTTATCACCCTCTGTCTGAAACCAGAGCCAGTCTGCTCTGATTGGTTAGCTGGCTGGCTCTGTTATGATTGGTCAGCTGCTTGGAGATGTCTTGCACCCTTACCCTATTGCGTATGTGTTGAATGGCTAGCTTACAGGAGCGCAGGTGTTACGTAGTGAGGTCACTATGTTCCTGGAGTTCAACGTTTTTTGATTGTTTTACTTTTTCCACCATATAGAGTAAAAATACTTCTGACACGTCAATTCCATCCTATGATTATTTCCTATATAATTTCTTTTATACTTGGTCAAAGGCATAACACAGTGATTTTAAAATATTTTAAATATGTATGCCATCGCGCATGAAGAGGTGACTAAATACATTATATCCTGTGTTTTAGAATAGCAGCACAGCATTTTTTTCCAACAGTTTATGTTGAAAATGTTTCCTTTGTGTGTTGACTATATACGGTTTGGTTTATTATATATTGTTACAAAACATATATATAAAATATTGTGTGTTTACATTTTTAATCTAAAATGGCTTTCTGGTATACAAAGTTTATTCCATACACCCGGTTTGAACTGGGTCAATCGTTAAAAAACTACTCCTAGTCCAAGGGATGGGCCTTACAAAATCAGACAGTCAGTCAGTCGGATTGAGAGTAGTTTAATGGGTGGGAGGTATAAATCAGAGCTTAGTGAAATCTAACCACAATCGCAAAACCAACAGCATCACAAGGCGTGGTTTTAGGGTGTGAAGTGTGATTTCTCGACAGCCACCAAAAACAGTCGTCTGATTGGATGTTGACATCGGGTCTTGTGACTGGTAGGGTCATGTCAGAGACAGAGACACGAGTGCAGACACACAAACACGAAATGGATTGCGCCGGGTTTGACAGTTGAACAGTGTAATCCAACACACACCCACTCAAACACACACACACACACACACACACACACACACACACACACACACACACACACACACACACACACACACACACACACACACACACACACACACACACACACACACAAACACACATACACACACACCAGACCAGGTTGCTTGCTCTCTCCTCCTAGACATAAAGGGTGTTACTCCAGGAGTTTAGGTCCAATTGGTGCCACGTGTCTGTGCATCGCAACAGTCTATGATTTCCTCATGATTCTCTGGAGGGCTGTATGTTAAGCTGTGATTTTCACAAATGTATGAAAATAGGGAAATGTCCTTTGTGAACCTCCCCAAAAATGTAATCAGTCAAGAAGGAAGGACAAAGCAGGGCAAAAAAAAACAAAGAAAACATGCAGACTAATGATTGGTCAATGAGGAGTGTGACAAGGGACATAATGCAATAGCCAAGCATTTTAAATAGCCAAGCAATGGAACTTGACCCAGATAAAAATTGCAGCCGCTGTTTATGGGGAGGCTTTTTACCTGCCTTTTTTTATATCGATAAATAGACAGGGAAATGGGGAGAGAAATGACATGTAGGAAAGGGCCGCAGGTAGGATTCAAACTTGGGCCGTTATGATGATGATTCAGCCCTAATACATGGCCCCAAGCAGGTGAGCTCACTTCTACAACAAACCGATCCTGATCAGGCACACATGTACATAAACCTTTTTATCTCGTATTCCACACAGACAATCCGTTGAGGTGGAGCAGTGTTGGTAATGGATAGAAGTAACCTTTGAACCCCAAGAGGAAAGCATCTTCCTCCTCCTCCCTACTTCCTCTGAGTGCTAACTCAGACTTTCCACTAATGCCATGATGACCTGGTCAGCTGCTTTTGTCTGGAGATGGAACCTACACCTACAAACACACACACTTTCCCAGAGCAAAATAGACTAAGCAAGAGAGACAGACTTGATTTTCAGGAGGAAAGAGCAGAAGATTGAAGCAATCAGTTTGGGGTATTGTGTTGATTTACTCAGTGTGCACTCATTAGGGAGTTGTGGTACGACATTAATGCCTCATTGTGTGTGTGTGTGTGTGTGTGTGTGTGTGTGTGTGTGTGTGTGTGTGTGTGTGTGTGTGTGTGTGTGTGTGTGTGTGTGTGTGTGTGTGTGTGTGTGTGTGTGTGTGTGTGTGTGTGTGTGTGTGTGTGTGTGTTGAGGCAGAAATAGTGAAGAAAGAGGGTCTGGATGGGGATACTCCACCCATCTTGTTGTGGTATTGCTACCATGGTGATGTCTAAACCCAGACCACCGTGCAGAATTAGAGGAGTAATTTAAAAGTTTAAAGGATAACTCTTTCCTTACACTTCCATTTGTCTCTCCTCATTTTCCCATAATGTTTTTCCATATCTCCCCTCTCCTCTTGCCGCCATCCTCCTCATTCTGACGTCTCAGCCTCTTCTGAGTGTTATTTGAGGTCACAGACCCCAGGGCCACAACCTGCAAGAGTTACAGTTGACATGCATTCAATCACCCTCCCCCCCGCACAGCACAATGAGAAGCATTTACCAATAGCTCCATATGTTTGCAACATGGCAGCAAAAAGAGATTATAATGTTACAAGCCAAACAATACTCACATCTACTTGTGTGTCAAGTATGTGCAACAATTGTATGCTTTGCTTTGTGAGTAGCAACAGACTCTCTGTTGACAGATCAACAGTGACCATGTGGGTAAGAACTTTTTAAGATTTGTAAAATGTGAAATATTCTACTTTCCCACAGTTTAATATCTATGTTTGGATAGAGTTAGTTACAGTGCTCTTATTTAGGCAATCAATATTTCTTTGAATACATTCAATTCTGGTGTGTGCTCTTTACTTTGAGCTTGTACGTAAAAGGTGCCCCTATAGGTCTTAAACAGATATGTTAAAGTGGCACTATTATGCCACCAAAGGCTGAAATCCTGAAGTTCATGCCACTGCTACTGTAACTTTTTCTGACAAGTATGCACAATTCAAAATAGTATTGTACAGTATACTCTGTTATTACTTTGTTACTTTGAGTTTTTATTTTATACCTGGAATTGGGTAAACAAATTACCGTGGCAAGCCATGCTTTATGAATATTAACTTGTTGATCTCTTTTACCAGGAGTTATGACTTTGAATGCCTATTGACACACAATATTATTGTCCTGGTGACTTTACACTTAAAGTAATCAACTCAAGAACAAGACACTCCAAGTTGATGACATGAGTATGAATCTTCGGTCTATTCAAGGCAACATGGAATTAAATATTCCGATTGATTGATTATTCCATATGTCATTCCAGATAAAATATGTCATCACAGCCCCCCTTTATGTCCTCTGAGAGACATCCATCTTCTTTGCTTAAATGTTGAACCTTTAGCATTAAGTTTGATTGATTGCTTAATTGTGGAGAATGTTGTATCTGGAAAACTCCAAAGATAGGCTATTCACATACAGTTTAGTTTACTTGTTAAAAAAAGTTCCTCACTAATATCATATGTTGGAAAAAAATTCATCCTGATGATGTCATCAGGTTTACTTCAGTTTGCGTTTGAGACTCAGAATTGTGGGATTTAGAAATGAATTCAGAATTATGTATTTCATTATATTTACTGTCATTTTATATTTCAGTGTGGAATGTATCCCCAGAGAAAAGGAATGACATCAATTGACTGTTCAGTATTGAGTAAACTCTTCTGGGAGCATTATATAGGGAATAGTAAATGAAGGGATGGACTCTGCATATCACTTTGAACAGCATGTGTTTGAAAGACAACATTGAAATACCTATATGTCAACAGGTGTGGGTTTAAATACCTTGATATCCACATTATATTGTAATAAAAAAATGGCAAAAAAAGCAAGGTCAGAAAATAACTTCACTTTTTTGTAATGTTCCCTTTAAAATCAAGAAAGGGCAACGCATGTCGTATTGATATATCCAAAAACCAAGACCATATCAACTGTCATAACGATTTAATATGTTACCCAGCAAACTTGTGGACAACATCTTCAAACGTAAAAACAAAAAGTTAAAGATCAGCTATTTTAAATGGCATCAAGAGGGAAAACATCACGTCACGAAGAAGAATAAAGACATGTGTTAGTGTTGAGTCACAAGTCCCATCTGCCAGTCACAGTCCAACACACACTCATACAGGTCTGAACGACCTGAACAGGAAGTCTGCTGCTACTTCTTTACTGCCTCTGCCGTCCTCTGCTCTGCTTCAAAGAGCTGCTTTTATCAGAGTAATGGTCCCACTCGGGGGCTTTTATCTGAGCACTAAATGACAGCTGTAAGTTCCTAATTGCTTCCTTTGACTGTGCTCTGAAAACTGGTCAAATTATTGGCACAACAATCACAGACATGCAGTATATTGTCAAAACTATCATGAATTCTGCATGTCAGGATTTACTATTTCTTATGTTTTCTTCACATGTTGGCCTGAAGAGGGATTTTTATGTCCAAGAGATGTAACATTTTAACATTGGATGACATACATTCGAGGTCAATGCCTACAAATCTTTTTCTCAAGATCCCGGTTTTCAATTTAATTTGTTCAGGAAATGTTCCCCCTTGCTTCACACTTCACACTCAATTACACACTAACAATGATATTCCCATCTGAACAGAAAAATAGATGTTTTCAACTTTATATCCGACTCTCCTCAATAAAGACACATGTTTGTTTGTTTGTAACTCAAGCTGTATGTGCAGGAAAACACTTCCAGACACTGCAGTGGAACCCCTGCTTTTGAATGAGCACACAAATATATTTCACCAACAGCAGTGAGACTGGAAGTGTATATTAAAGAGAAACAGACCTCTGTGTGTGTTGCTTCCTGTAATCGATGCTACAAAGGATGGAGCAAGTATACTCTTTAAGAATTACGGGTCTTATTATAGACCTTAATGATGAATGTGAGTGTTGGATGACATAATGACCACACAGTCTTTCATGTGTAGTCACTCATATATTGCCCATTATGTAATGGGTAATGATACTCTTCAAAAGTATTCATAAAAAGCGAGTTAAGGTCAACAGTTGAGGTTTCTTTTGTTGGTAGACTTCTTCATTTGTTCTGTTTTTTACAGTAAGCTGGTTTTAAATGATAAGATTTGAGCCCTTCACAGTGTTGCTGGTCGTAAAGGGAGATTAGCGGGGTGTTACTGCTTTACTGCACATGATGTAATGGATCTGCACCAACATAACAGAAACTGTACGACAGTGTTTAAAAGCCAAAGAAACGTATGTGATGTGGTGTCACAAACTGCTTCAGTGCCAATAAACGGCATGCATGCTTTGTATGGCCTCGAAATAAAAAAGCCAAATGAAAAAATAAACAAAAAATAAAATAAAGTGAGTCTGCAAAGAACTTAATGCCTTTACTTCTAGATGCTATGTTACATACATACATACAGCTTTAGCAAAACAATGCTTTAGATTGAAATAGTGCTTCTCTTTTTATGAAAATGGTTTGAAACATTACTTTATGCAGCAATATACCATGACATACCAAACAGCCTCCCCTCATTACTCTCAGTCACTTATTCCAAAGTCATTATGGGGTGAACGGTCAATAAAAGAATGCATAATCTGTATAATAATATGAATTTCAGCAAAGAGTTTAAAGTTTCAGGACATTCCATTTTATTTATTATACAGATACATGATTGTTAGGAGATAACATATATTCCTAAAGTACAATAAATAAATAAATCAAGATGAAAAGGTAAATAAATAAAGTCCAGAAGTTGGGAGAACAGGTTGGGGATGGCCTGCTGTGTGGATCGCATGACACATGGCATCGCACACTTCACCAAGCAAGACAAGCCTTAACTCAACCGTGCAACAGTCACAGTGCACACAGTGGGTGAGGAATGTTCACAGGCATGACATTAGTTACTGATGTTTCACCAAAGACCTGCTCTCCATATATCATCGCGTATCATGTATCAGGTCTTCATAAGAGCGTGAAGAAGAGATGTAGAAATTATTTACGTATTACGTTTTCATGAATTTCCCACTGTGACTGTCTCAATTTACAATGTATGGTGTATTTAGTTTCACCAGTAGGTTGTAAAGGAAAAATGTAACCGGACTTTTAACGCTGAGCTAATGCTGTACTAGCTAATCAAACCCACACAGGTGTGATGATGAATACAACAGATATAGGGCTAAATGCAACATACAGATTTATGTACATATGTTTACGTGCTCTGACATTCAAAAAGGTCTTTATCTTTCTCATACCGCCTGTGATGCTTATTTCACCCTCCGTCTGAAACCAGATCCCAGTCTGCTCTGATTGGTTAGCTGGCTAGCTCTTTTGTGATTGTTCAACCACTTAGAGATTACCCGAACCTTAGCCTATCACATACATCGCGATGGAGCGCTAGCCAATTGGAGCGCCAGTGTTTGATAGTGATGCCATTACTTTTTTGAGTCATTGGCTACGGTCGAATTGTCAAAAAATCAGCTCCTATCTTCTATTCCTATCTACTATTCTTTGACCTCTGTGTGAAACGTCACAGGTTTAAGGAATAGTGGATAGGAAAATTCAAAAGGACTTAGGAAAAGAGACGGCAGTGCTTTGAGAATCTGACTGCACTTACACTATCCCACGTATTTATGATGCGCCAGCAGACGTTATTAATGTGCGTCTGCTGTGGGGAACTACAGTTTCCTATAAAGCGGACTACTGTTAGTACACCAGACTTTTCACCGTGCTCTCTGGTGGTGTTGTTTTATGCTTTATGAATGTGGACAACTGTGAGTATATATATTCTTCATTACAAAGGTTGGAATTGAAATAAAAAAGGAAAGGGAAATTTATGCTTGTCACCCTCACCCTCCGGTCCACACGTATTAATCCACATGAATCCCAATGATTATATGAAATATTTTAAAATAAATACAAATATATTTATAATAAACTAGTTACGCCTTAACCTATCACTTTGTATATCACAATTCAAAAATGTTTTTAAAAGTTTAAGAAACCCCACACAGCTCAGTAAAAAAGTAACGTTCATATTTCTCCTTTTGATACAGAGCTGAAGGTTCAAAACAAAGCACTAAAGCAAGTTATGGCATAAGTTTTAAACTGCTTAATAAGCACCGTAACTTTCATGATACGCATTTCTCGGTCACGATCGGCTGTTTCATGAACGGACGAATGTTGTGGCATGGCAAATGTTGCGGCCGCAAGGCATTGTGGGACAGCACTTTCTTCTTTCCTTTCATAAAGGAAGGTCCAGTGTTTCCTAAGCTAACTGAGGTTATAAAGGAAGTTTCAGAGCTCCTTTCCTATCATCTAGAGAATTCGAACAGCTCTTATCATGGCTGCCACTGAGGGACTTCCGGGTAATTTCACTCCATTAGGAACCCTCCTAAGCTAAACTGACAATTCGACTGCAACCATTCATCCAACACAACTTCTATCGTACATGTACTTTATCTTGCTTTATAATATGTCTCTTGACTTTCTAGCTAGAGCTAGTTATCTAGGATAACATGGCTTACAAAGAATGTGGTGATGTTGGTTATAACCATATTATAATGCAATACTTTTAGGTATAAGTATGAACAATAAATGCGAAAAACCTGACAGAAAGGATTACCTGTGATGTAGTAAGCATCCAAATTAACTTAAGGAGAAAGAGGACATCTGTTATGCACCCAACGCATTGTTATCCACACCTTTTCATCAATTGTGTGGGTTGAATGTTATCTACAAACTATTCTAACCTTTTTAACTATTGTATCTTCATGTCTTGATTTTAAAATATCTTGACTGCTGTCATGAAAAAATAAAACAATCTCTTATCTTATTTGCAGTCTGGATAAGACCCTTTTGATGATGTTGGCACATGATATGTGGGCTTCAAACCATTACATTATCAGAACACCCTGCTGTCTGACCACACTGCAGGCTGTTATCTGAGCTTGTCGGTCTTATCGGAAGAGACAGGCAAACATGTGACAGAACTGGACCCCTGCTAGTGTAGGATCAGAGGAGGTGTGGGTCAAATTATTCTCCTTCTACAACACCTCCACCTTGGGTGTGATACACACCAGCTCTTTCATGCAGAAATCAAACACACACACACACACAGGCAAACAAGCAAACACATACCACATTGTGTGTACTTTTATACCTTTGAACTCAAAATGATTTGTGGACTAGATGGCCATAATTATCTGCTTAACACACTCTCACGTTAAGAAAAGTCTTGCATCTCCTTTGATTGAGACATGGTCAGTAGCCAGACATAATTTCCAGCATGATCTCTGGCCACAGGTCAGAGTGCAGAATGTCCACAATCCCAGAAGTTCAAGGGTCATTTTTTACCCTCAGGGACTACGGTCACAGAACCAGCTGGAGAGTAAATGTATGAAAGAAAAGAAAATTGAAGGGCTATGTAACCCTTACAAGCCTCCAGCAGCAACATAGACATCTGAAAAGCCAATCTTATTGAGAGGTCTGAGCTTTCCAGATGAATTTTTGAGTCAACATGTGCAACCCCTCTGCTCATCATTACACACTGACATAACGGTCATCACACTTTACTGTTTATTGTAATAAAACACTTGGAGAACTAATATTGTTTTTCTCTGTGATTTCCCTACTGTTTATTTTTTCTATTTCGAAGCAAAACTCACTTCCCACACACCCCTGTATTTTAATCATATATCAGATGTCAACATAGTCTCTCCCAGCTGCATGTCATGAAGTCATCCACCTGGGTCTCGGCTGCTTCCGGTGGTCTGAATCTCTCCCAGTGCAGGAACTTCAGCCCCATGCCATCCGTAATATGAAAAGGGGATAGTGTAATATGATGACTTATATCATTAAAAAGCAACCTATACGCTTTTTGTCTAAAGTATGTGCAGTATTATTGCTCAACATTTCACAACAGCAGCCTGCTTTCCATTTAGTTCAACAATTTTGTAAATTCTATTTTAACACATGAAATTAGGTCACATTTTTTGTTGTTTTAGGCAAACAGGAAGGTAGCATTGCACTGGTCCCATTGAAAAAAAGTCAATAGGATTTTTCCATTAGATATTACATTATTGCAGAAAATGGGCTTTATGGCAGACAAAGGTTCAGGACATCTAAAGGTTTGCTCAAGGTGACATTTAATGTCCTCGACAACCTCTGTAGTCTCATACAGACATTTGGATGTAAAATATTTTTTAAATGATAAGGCTTGGGACTTCAAGACCAGGGAACGTAGGGAAGTGCGAAATGCTAAAAATGCTGTTTTCTATGTTTAAGAATTAATTCCTGCAGCACTCCATATGATAACTTGAGAGTTATTTTTTTGCAAATGGACCGCAATAGGTTAACTTTAACAAAATTCTCTACCAGTACAGTAACAAAAAGAAGAAAGCACACCCACAGAGAGGCCTGTCGGCTCTACATCCTACAATATACATTGCTGTCACATAAACACTGCTTCCTACTTTTACACTTCAAAGGGGACCCTTTAGTGCTGTCATCCAAACCAGTCATCCCTCAGGATACCTGCTAAGTTAGTGATAAGAGGCTCAAAGAGCATCGTTGGTGTTGGAGGCAATGTCTAACAGAGAAGAATGCATACCTTCTAATGGAAAGGTATTTAAATTGCACTATTGCAGCTATTATGTTGAAGGATCTGCTGTCCTGTCTTGTCACAGCCTTTAAAGAGAATGCCTGTCAATCTTTCTTTTTTCATTCCTCTCCCAGCAGGCCTGGTGAAGATAAAGCTGAGAGAATATAAGCCATGATGTTGAGGTGCAGGTATATTTCATCCAGAGGTCAGAGTGGACAAGCTATAGCTGTCCAGGGGTGAGATGGACTGGTGCCTTGATGAATAATCTGTAGTTTCCACCCAACGCACCTCTTCTCCCTTACTCACCCGCTGAATGACCCATTGATCTCTCACTCTGTTTGTTGAGACCTTTTCATTCATGGTCACCTGGTTTTTCACACAAATTTCCACTGACCGAAAATTAAAATCTCTCTGTAACTACTTTCTTTCAGTGCTTTGGTTTTCCCTATTTCCTTGTGTTCAGGGCACATTCTCTCATCATAACACTTTATACATGTTATATTTTAAATATATAGATTTCTGCTTTACATGTATTTAACTTGTGATCATTGCAAAGAAAAATAATTGCAGCTGTGATAACTTAGTTCTAAAAAGGGTATCAAAAGGTATTATAAACGCTGTCAAACAGATGTGAGAATTATCTTTTGGGTCGATATACTTATAAAAATTAAATAGCCATGCTAACAGACCTTTGAGGTTGTACTTACACACCTCGTCTTTGAGCTATTGTTAGCATGTTAAAAAAACAATGTAAACGCTAACTGATGTTTAGCATGTATACTGGTTCCATGTTCACCATGATTATTTGGCATGTCAGCATTTGTCTAGTAAATTAGCAGTCCAATTATGGCTGATAGGAAGGTACTTTGGCTTTGAGCTAACATTAACATGTTCTTTCCTTGCCAATCAAAAACTGTCACATTTAATGTGAACAAAGTGTTAAGGATCTTTTTTGATGTTAAGTACATTCTTGACATGGAAGTACACGTTGGTATTGAATAGTGATATTAAACTTCTGGGACAATCAAATCACATTTTTTGTCAGAAATGGTATCAGTCTATTTAGAGGGACAACCTATGTTTTGAAGTACAATTTTTGTATACTTTATCAGAGCTTATGTCTGTGAAATGTTGGCGCACTCTCAACCTTCGTTTTGAAATGCAGCAGTACAGGAAACACTGTTCTCCTCTGCCTTTTGTTTTTACAACTGAGTTTACATGGAGAACTTGTTGAAAAAAATTAATAAATACTGTTGTGGAGATTTTCAGATTTGCCTGATTTATTTTGACCTTATCAAATAAAATATGTTGCCTTCATACAGTATAATGAAGGTTAAGTGCTCGACTGGAAGCTTGAAATCTAATTTAATAAGATTAAATTAAATTTGCATGATTGAAACCAAGGTTTGAAAGCCTGTATGTAATGATAGGTTTAGAAAAAAAAAATGTAAAGATGTTTTTCATGTTCACAACTGCAGCACTCTTTTTCAGTGCTGGGTATTGAAAAGTGACACATTTGAAACTCCAAAGATGTGATGGAGAAACAGTTCTAAAAAACCACGCTGCAATTATGAATTAAAAAATTAAATCACACCATTTTATCATTAGATGTCCAACTTTCAATGACTTAGATTCACCTTTTCAAAGCTTAAAAAGTTTGAAACTCAGTGTTTGAGTGTTGACATTATATTGACGTTATATTGATCTGCCTGTCTAGGGAGGAGACGTTGATGGGATGCTACAGATAATTACACCCCAGTTGGATTTAGTTTCAGGAGTTGTGCTCCAATTGTTGTTTGAAACATTATTTCTGGGGTGTAAAGTGTCATTGATTGATGAAAAGCAGACAGGACACTCACTAGAACTTGCTAAGAACCCAGCCAATATAAAAGTGGCTTACACACAGGTGCCATACAGTGTATATTTACTGTAATACCGGCCTGTTTTATTCAAACAATGACACTTTTAGTGACTATAGACAAGACAACGCTTTCCAAAGTAATTCAAACTGTGTAATTTAACGTTTTTTAAAAAGCACTGTCTCTGTTCCAAAAGACCCCATAAGGTATGAGTGGGCCCAAGTGTCTGTTAATGGAGGAACACCGATGCTTCATTGTAAGACAGAAAACAAGCCTGTAGTTTAATATCTAACATAAGAGAAGATAGAATATAGATCTTTATTGGTCCCTGTAGGTAAATCAAATCATCAAAACTAGTTGAAGTCAATCTACAGAGGTCAATATATTAATCCAATCACCCAACAAACCACCTTCCGATGCGTGCGAAGTGTGATTTAGACAAGTCAAGTGAACATGTGCTCTATGATGACAAGTATCGTGCATCTTTGATAGATAATTATATTATAGCCCAATTATCAGTCCCATATTTTGGTAAAAATCTGAAAGATCTCATGTTTCTGAGCATCTTTTATTTTGTGCATGGATGCAGGCAGGGATTAATTAGGCCTGTGACATCATGTTGCTGTGAATGCGTCAACAACAGAGTTGCCATTAATAAAACTCATTCACACCAGGGAAATGGTGTGTGTATTCTGTTAAAATGAGACAGAGACTAATAGAGGGACCCAGGATAAGAGAGACAGAGTTGGCTGGTGCACAGCAGTGGTCCACTTGGGATCTCCTGTTTCATCCTCTGATTCTCCAACACTAAACATGAACATATGAGACTCACAGACTTTTTTTTTTAACTCTCTCTTCCCCAAACTTTTCCTTAAAGTTACCTTCTTGTGTTACACTTTCCTGTGGTGCTGTCACCTTCCTCTCTCTTCTTTTTCTCTGACTTTCTGCCTGGCTCACACAGGGGATAGCTCCAACTCCACTGCAGGGTTAAAACAAACCCATTTTGCCACAGTGAAAATAAACCACTTTCTTATTCTCTCCCTCTCTTTCACTTTTCCTTCCTCTCTCTCTCTCTCTTGACAGTCCCCCCCTATTTAGCCACAGTGAAAATAAACTGCCAGGTCTGTATTTATTTTACGTAGTAAGACCTGACCACCGCAGTGTTTTCTCCAGGCCATTTCATCCTTAACCTGCTTAATTTCCCTGTTAGAACAACGTTATCTGGAACCTCACGCTGCTAATTACACATTTATTGGGAAACCAATTAGCTGTCATTGTCCTCGTACGCCATAGTCCACCATTCCAATGTGGTGCTTTAAACTCATAGCAATATGGGATTAGCTAAAAAACAAAAGTACTACACGTACAGTGATGATGCATTGTCCCATGTCAGAGGCCTTTGAGGTCATCAGTGAAACTTAGCAGCTTTTCCTTATTTCTGAAAACAGACACATTACTGATGCCAGGAAGTGAGAATGCATGTGGATGTAAGCAAACCCATGGCTCATGCACGTTAGATGCAGGGAATAATGATAGGTTTGCACACTGTGGTTGTGTTGTGGCCATACATGAGGGGGTTTCACCAAGTGTTAATTACCCGGGGGTCCCAGGACACACTTATCTTTTTCATTTTGGCTTCAGAGCTTGAACAGTTGCTGTGGATACATAGGGCCAAATGTTTTCTTTCCAAATATAATTGATGGCTACCACAAGTATGTCAAGGAGTGCTGAATAAAATAACACAATAAGGTACAAATCAAAAGAACCAGTACTGACTGCACTTATATTGCTGTACATGTGTGCTTTTCACTCAACAGAAAAAACTGTGATGAAACCCACAACATAAAGACCAAGTATACCAGCATAAACGCCTGAAACACTTCAATTGTAGACCTTTGTTAATTCCATAACATAGAAACATCATTACTTATCATTTGCGCTGCTATTGGCTAGTGCTCCAACACAATTTACATGAAAGGCAAAGAGGCAGGACATCTCTAAGTGGTCAACCAGTCACAACAGTGCCAGCAGGCTATCTAATCAGAGCAGATTGGGCTCTAGTTTCAGACAGAGGGTGAAAAGAGGTGATAAGAGGTGCTAATAAGGCCTTTTTCAACATTAAAGCATGTAACTATGTCACAGTAGAGGCACACAATACAAATATGTAAGCCTTTGAAATAAGCATAATAGGGATCCTTTAATAGTTTGTGAAAACCAATGTTTCCAAAGAACACTGTTCATGGTGTCAATGAAATATATGCGTCTTTTAAAAGCAGACAGTTTGTCATAGCACTGTAGGAATAGCACAAATGAAATAATTAACATTAATGATGACTCAGTTACATTAATTAGCCTAATAAACTTTTTCAATGAGCTAACATGCCCAATACCAGGGAGTGGTATGTTGCCGTCATTGATCTGAATAAATACACCTCAACAAAGAAGTAAGGCTAAATCAATAAAGTGAAAAACAACCCTAAACCCAAGACTGCATGTTGGAATGTCAGTATTTAAATATAATAGTGTATTGTAATGCAAACTGACTCAATGTTAATACTACAAAACAAAATAGAGTGGAACTGACAACCCTCTGACATGGTGTCAACATCATAAAAAAGAGTTTCATAACAGTGTTGCAATGCTGGCTAATGAGGGCCTCTGTTTTTTTTCGTTTACTTAGTTTAAATGTAGCTAATGTGTTTTGAATGAAACCTTTATTCACTCACTCAAGCTTGCTTACTTTACATGCGCTTTCCACAAATCACATCATGTGTGCAGGATGATTGCATGTTGATATTTTCTCAGCCATCAACTGTTGAAGCTTGGCCGCTCAAAAATGTTATTATTTCTGCCAACAGATCTCTCCACAGCATTATTTTCTCCATGTCTTATTTATGAAAACAATCGTCCTATATCTTTTTTCCCTTGTGTACTTTTCTATGCTCTCTTCTTTTGTTGTTTTTATTGCATTTTCCCACCTCATTTTGATCTCGCTGGACTGTCTCGTACTCTCACGTTTTATCTTCATCCAGCCATCATCACCATCCCACTTCCGGGGGCTCTCATATCAGTTTCTCCATGCCTCTCCATGTCCCTCTCCTCTAACGCGCTGCCAACTCTGCTCTTCTTGCCAGCTACACCATTATATCATCATCATCATCATGTACATGCAGCATTGCACATTGTTCAACAGTAGAGCTTGAATTGTGTAAGGAAAAGACAGACTACCTTTTGTCTTGTAAAGATCACTACCAGGTTGTTTCCAGTTGCTTAGCCAGGTCTGTATTTGGGTGATAAACACCACTGTCTCCTTTCTTTCTCCTTTCCCAGAACCCCATCTACTCCAATTGTTACTCACTGAATGAATCATTAATCCTTTTATAGTCTTTCTTCTGTAAGGGTACCATATTTTGGGGGGTTTGAAGTTGTAATGTGTTGAGTTTCCATAAGACAGTAGTGGGAAAGGATCTGACTCTGCCACAAATATTTTTATATCAAGCCAATGTGTGTTTTACCGTTGATGTAAAAGGCTGCTTTTATTTTAAGGACGAAAAAAAGGATGGTTGGATCGTCAACTCTGTGATGACAGCATGTGCAATACAATGCAGGCACAGAAGTGCTGGATGGGAATTGTCTTTGTTTGAATGCATGTGTGCACACACTTCCAAGAAATCTAGACAGAGAGCTTATTCATCTGTGTGTCTTGTGTGAGCCTTTAAATGGAGATAGTGGGTCTGTGGTGTGTCACTTGGCTTGATCAAATGGGGAACACATTGCAGGAAAACTATGTGTGTGTGTGTGTGTGTGTGTGTGTGTGTGTGTGTGTGTGTGTGTGTGTGTGTGTGTGTGTGTGTGTGTGTGTGTGTGTGTGTGTGTGTGTGCACGTGCGTGCGTGCGTGCGTGCGTGCGTGTGGGTGTGTGTGGGTGTGTGTGTGGGTGTTTTAAAATCCAAACTGGTAGACAACTACACTGCAACATCTGGTCATGCATCCTCTATAGCTCCTGCACCACAGAGAAAGACCGTATTGTTTTGAGGCAATTACACTAACACACACAAACATCCTGCAGCAAAGCATGTGTGTGTAATTGACCAACCACAATGTAGGCATGCATGGGAGTGTTAGAGTGAGCAGGTAAGTATAGAACAGCCACACAGACAGTGTGTACTTTGACAGTTTATACTAACATATTTTGTGTATGTATTGCTGCAGATGGACTGTAATTACTTTAAAACTCATTCAAATTCACTCAAATTGCACTCTAAACATTAGATTTTAAATTCCATTTATTAATATTTTCGACAAAAAACGTAACATTCAACTTAAACATCAGGTTACCCAAATAATCTGAATTAAATGTGTCAGCCGCCATAAGGCAACGATTTGTACCAAAAGTGTTTGGTGTAAACTGCAGTTTCTTAACTAAACGGTGTCAGAATGACTCTGGGTTTACACAGTACCTGTCGTCATGACAACAGCGACCCATGGTTGCCTTTTGACATCATCGCTGTGTCTAATTACGCTGCTAGGGAAAGTCCCCTGCTCTCAGCTCAAACAGCCAGACCACCACACTCATCACATCAGTGATCTAGCCTTCTAGGAAACACTCTGGGTGGAAATTGGTCCACACATTGGTGGATGCTCTGAGATAAAGATGCACTCGTTTGAAAACTCGTTTGGTAAAGTATACACAAGTGAGGACAGCAGTGTGCAGATGTTGCTGAACACAAATAAACCTCAAGATGTCTAAACACTTTGCAGGTTTCAATATGCATGTAGGTTTATCTGTTTAAGCACAAAACACACACACATACAGCTGCACACGCACTTTTGCACATGCACAGCACAACAGCTGTGATCAGAGCGAGCCAAATGACGAACTTCTTAGAAAGAGGAAAACTGCTCCTACCCTTTCTGGCTTTGCAAATGTTTCAAATCAACACATGCATGCTTCAAGCAAACACAACAATTTACTTCTAAAGGCACATTGTTTCTTCTTCATTGTTTTTCTAGAACAGAAATAGTTGCTTAAGGAGAAATATTTTGAACCCATTTAAATATTTGATTTCCTGTTCTTAATTCTTGCCAATTTCCCTCTATTTTCCTCATATCATTACAACCATTTTTCTGATGCAATAACATTCAAACATGCTCTCTTAAACTGGGAATAAAAAGCCGAAAGACAAAAACAGAGTTTTCTAAAGAACATGTACTGCAGCTGTCAGAGTTTAGGGCAGAAACAACATGTGTCAGACTCGAGCACCTAACTCCCTAATCATGGTAATCAATGAAGATTTATTTACGCCAAGATGAGAAGAAAATGCTTTGAAACGCAGTGGCAACACTGAGCCAACTACAAGATGCATAAACAGGGGGAAAAAAGTGAACATGGGCTAATTAGTCTCTTAGCGGCTTGGCACGCATAATACTTTATCTGTCAGTAAATCCTCTCCATTGTATGTAAATCGCCTTCATCGATATTGCCCGATGGGAAAATGGGTTCTTGCCCATTGTGTCCAATTGGAACACGAGCCAGACCAAACAAGGGAGTAACCTCATAATGCATCAAGGCGTGACTCCGCCAGGGTGTGGTGCGTCCAAATGAATCTGTAACTGTGTGTGTTAGAGTGAGAAAAAGAAGGGGAAAAAATGCGTGCATGTGTCTAAATCTCAGTCTGTGTTGAAGTGTTTTTGAGAGGGGTGAGAATGGGGGAATGATGAAAAATGGGGCACAGAGGAGACGAAGAGGAGCACAACAAAGAAAAGATGAACTGGAACCATGAAAACAGAGGGACAGAAAAGAAGAACACAGAGAAGGAAACATATTCATGGTGGTGTGTTTTCAGTGATTCATTCATCACAGACTGATTAAATGTTTAATTGTGCCTTAGTGAAAAACTGTCTCTAGCACAAATGGTGTATATCGTGTTCAGACCAATGCACTGCAGGAAGAAAATGCACCTCCCAAGACGATTTGAAATAGACCACTGCATGGGCACAGCTGGGGTGGTGACGTAGAAGGATTCAGCATTAAAAACGTAGGGTAGCCCAGCTGAAACTCAAACATGGCTCCTTTTGTTTCATAATGTCGAGTGACATCAACCAGAAAGGTGTTGCACTAGTCAATCAGAAACAGAACAGGGCAGATTTTCTTTAACACACACACACACACACACACACACACACACACACACACACACACACACACACACACACACACACACACACACACACACACACACACACACACACACAGGGTAAATCTGGTGGTTACCATGCAAACGTCAAATTTTGTCCTAAAGTAGTAACCATTCACTGTTTGCCACAAAATGAGTCATCAAACTAAAAATCAGTATTAATGTTTCAGTATGTTAATCAGCCATTTGCTTGCAGGTGATGTGTGCTGTGTTGCTCTTGGTAGAATATGTGCATGTGTTTTTTTTCCAAATGAATCAGCTCTCGCCTGGAAAATTACATTACAAACGCAGGAAAAATGAATCAAAACAATAAACTGCAGGATTAAAAAAACAAAACAATGGGCTGCTACATAGACTGGAAGTCAGGTGATACAGTGCCATGGGTTTATCACAAAAATTTATGCTTTTCACATCCATTATTCACAGCCATTGATACTAACTTTGAAAATGAACTAATATGGTCAATAATTAATCCCATATTGCAAATTTAAAATAAAGATGATTAGAATCCTTTTGTCAAACTTAGCCAATTCAGAAATTCAAGATCTATTCAAAATATAACTAAATAATATAATTTATCAAATCAGTTTTAACTATTGCTTAGAAGTGAATGAGTCACAATAAGTTTTGAAGTTAGGCTATTCAGTTGAATAAAATGTACTGTGCAAGATTCCAGACAGTTTGTAAGTTCTCATTAACTGCTTCTGTCACCCAGAAACGTGCTTGCTGAATGCTGTCACCCTCTCTGTTCCATGATGCCATTCTTCTTGTAGCACGGCTGTTGCTTTGGCTAATGGCTCCCATGAGATCACTTCAAAGAGGGGTTCGTAGCCCACTGAAAACTGTCTGATGATGGAGACAGAGCCCGAGTGACACATACACAACATTCACACATCCAGGCATACATGCACCAACACACAGGCTCAAATGCTCGGAGCACAGAGTCCCTTCTGTACCCGTTGCTAGCTGACATCACCTTTTTATGAAGTGCACCCTGTTTTACACTGGCTAAGTTTTTGTTTGGATTGGGCTTTGCAGTGAATTGGGTCGGGCTGAAACGAACACTGCCGAAGGGAGGATCAGGGAAGGAAGCCTGGAGGTGTGACTCAGGGAATGTAACCTGCAGCATTTAAGGTCTGGGGTAGTTGGGGCTAGAGCAAAGGTCATTAGGCAAGGCAGAAAATCTAAAGCCAAAGATCGGATTGCTTTATAGTTGAAATTAGAAGGCTAAAGCTCTGACTTTGAGCACTTAATAACAATAGTGGTAGCTGTTGGCGCTCAAGGGCAGGAGGGGTCTAAGGGGTGAGAGGTTTTGAGACCTGGATTACAAGGTTTGGTTTGCCCCTGAGGTTGTTGGATATAATTATAAAGGACAAGTTGGAGCAGAGAGATAAGAAGCAGCAATTTGACTAATTTTATTTTATTTATAGTAGACTTCTATATGGAAACATCATCGAAAAGAAGAATTAACAATTATATCTGGATTATTTTTCCAGGCTGGAGTTAAAAGCACAGTTTGGCTCATAATCAAAAATACATATTGTTGCTCCTGTAGCTATGTATCACTCTACATTGTTATGGTCTCTTACTGAGCCTTGGATATATTGGCCGGAGTGATGCCTTCCTTCCCTCCAATGTCATGACATGATTTCTCAGGTTACTATTTTCTTTCTAAAGTTACATACATGAAACTGCTCCCAACAAGGTTTGTGTATTATCTTGAGCATTCGGGTCATTACTTTTCTGGAATGGACATGGCCTTTAGTGCTCAAAGTGCCAAAAAACACATTAAAAAAATATAGCAGCAGAGTACCATCTAGTTGTATAAACATTTTAGAGAACACAGAGATCTCTACGGCCAATAACTTACACCAACACAATGTAGATTCATAAAAAGCACTACTCGCAGGAGGAAAAATATGTATTAGTGAACTGTCCCTTTAAACCAGCAACTGTCCATGCACATTTTAAACACACAGCCTGAGTAGGAAACACTCTTCCTGTGCTGAAGATTGGACCCTATGATACAGCTCCCGGAGTTAAAGTCACATTATATCACATCATTAATCTCACTCGTTTTACACTAATAACCGTGGCTCTGACGAGGACAAGGCGCTGCAGTTGGCAGGCCAACATGTTGAAATAGACATTTTCCAGCAGGCTTTCGGTACACTCCTAAGCAGTCGTTTTAAAAAGGATTAGACAGACCCTGTGGTATGGCGGCATGTCTCTCATACCTCAGCTGCTCCCACTGCAGTTAAAAAGTGTCTATATGCTCAGTAGCTATCAGTCGGTGAGTCATTTGGAGTGAAGTGGTAAAAAAGGGCAGTGAATGACAAGATAACTAAAGGTTAGGGACATTTTTGTTTATTATTATTTATTATTTACCGTCTATATATTGTCCTTTTGTGACTTTTTCAATGCATTGTGTACAACAGATATCATTTCCAGTAATTGTTAGACTTCTGCAACCACTCAGTGAAAAAGAGCTGAAGGGAAATAGCCCTTTTTGTATGGAAGACATTTTGACTGGACACAATAAGAAAAAATAAATAAAAATCGAGGTAACGATGGCTGAATTCTATGTAGTTGCTTTGATATGCTATTCCTTTACCTACTATGAGAAGTTAAAGACTGCTGTGAAAAAGCCTATTCAGTGTTGGCTCCTCTGCTGCCACTGTTGCCACAGCAACACACAGGTGGGAACTTATTATTCTCCCTGCTGGCCAACACACCTGATCACATTCAGCAGATTACCATGAAGCACCTGGATAAAGAACAGGCCAATCTGGAACCTCATAAAACATCCCACAGCAGCTTTTGATGCATCTAAACATTGTCTTTTCTTTCTCCGAGTATCAACAATGTGTCTATGGTCCAGCAGTGGCTCAGTAAGTAGGGGCTTGGACTGGGAATCGTAGGGTCGCCGGTTCAAGTTCCCAAACAGACATGAAATATGGAAAGTGGACTGCTACTTGGAGAGGTCCCAGTTCACCTCCTAGGCCCTACTGTGGTGCCCTTGAGCAAGGCACCGGACACCTCCAATCCCCCCTCCCCATTGCTCCCCGGGCGCTGCACGTTAGCTGCCCACTGCTCCTAGTACTAGGATGGGTTAAATGCAGAGGACTAATTTCACTGTGTGTGCTCTGCTGTGTGCATGTATGTGACAAATAAAGAGGGTTTCATCCTCCGATTCTATTCTATCCAAACTGGTGCAAACGACACTGCATTTATTTGAATGTTAAGTCCCATTGTAATCCCATTGTCAAATTGCTGTGTAAATGGCAGCCCACTTGGGATTGTTTTTTTTTCAATAAACAAATGCCTATTTTCACCGGCAAGTGGAAAATTGAGTTTGCAGCTAAAACCTAAGCTAAAATAACCGCAGAGTCTATTTCATTAGACACAGCGCTTCATAGAGTAGGGAATGAAAGGATTCAATGGTAAAACAAATATTAGACTGTTGATTGTGGATCTCTTAGATCAGGGATGCCAGGGTGAAATTCGACAGGGGGCCAGATTTTTTTCAAGTGAGACCTCAGGGGGCCGGATTACACTTTCAGACTGAAAAGGCCAAACACTGACTCAACACATGGATAGGTAGGCTATTTGAAATGATTCATGAAGGTCTACACATCAAAATGAAATTGCATTGGCACCAAAATAGCCTCACAATGAGGCCTACAATTACATACATTACAATTACAGCCTAAACCAGGAGACAGTTACCTTCTAAAAACGTAACATGTTCCTATCCATGCAAGTAGCCTACATTTATAAATTACAAATGCAACAAAATAGACACTAGGCGCCAAAAAACACACATTTCCTATAAACACAACTGTAAACTGTTAATTACTTTTATTATATTTATTGAAGGCTTGCACATGAAAAAACGTCAATGCAGAATTAGGCAAATTAAAAGAAAACCAGGCCAAGTACGCCTAAACAAGTCACAGAAAGTAAGCGCCAGAATAAAGTACTCCAACAATAGGTGACAACAATAATGTAATTGAATATCAGGTAGGAATAAGTCAAACAAACAGATGAGGCACACTTTGCCAGTCATCACAAGTCAACCCCAACCCCTTTTATTCCCTCCCACTCATATCACCCTGGATTATGACAAATGGGGAGACCAGCCTACTTCAGCTACATTTTACTTGTCGAAGCCAGACACCTTTTAACTTTCACCAGCTTGTCCATATCGGGTGACAGTTTCTGAGCAATGGCTATTTTCATAACATCATTCAGATTCAGAGGCGATTGCGAACTTTCGATTTATTAATATTCATCACGGAAAAGGCCTGCTCACATAAATATGTTGTCCCAAACATACAAAGTATTTTACCTGCAAAGCCCGTGAGCATTGGGTACTGTGGTGGCAAGGATTGATAGAATGAATCGATTGCAACAGATGCGTAGTTATCCATAAGCGGTGCGCAACACTGCAGTTCTATCAGTTCCATTTGGATCGCCTCTGGGACCTCGGAAGCGTCAATCGTGAATGGAGAGCGAAAAAGCGCGAATTCCTTTTCCAGTTCAGTAAAAACCGTGAATCGATTGTCAAACTCATGCTTGAGTCCGGAAAGCAAGTTTGCGAACTTACTCTGATGATTGTCAGGCTGAGACTTTAGACAGGGGAAGTGGGCTGCATTGCGCTTGGAGAGCTGCGTCTTCCATAACGCCAGTTTACTTTGAAAAGCGTTTGTTTATTTACTTTTTCTCTCAACTTCACAACTACTCCTGCCTTTATTCCTATCATAGAAGGTTCACCGCCGGTAGCGTAGCGCGACTCCAGTCCACCTCCAGATTGTCCAGGGCCCCGACAAGACTAACAAACACGTTGTTAGCTGTGGTGGTGTCTGTCATTGGTACGACTGACACAAACCCGTGACATTCTGGGAAGCATCCACTCCGCGAATAAATATCGCTAATTGGGCTACATCAGTCACGTCAGTGCTCTCGTCCAGAACAATAGAGAATGCGATGAAGGACTTAACATTGTCTTTAAGTTGACTCTTCAAATCACCAGAAAGTTCTTCAACTCTCTCCGTCACTGTAGGCCTCGATAAGCTTATGTTAGCTAGAGCTTGTCGCTTGTCAGGACACACTAGCTCGGCTGCCTTTAGCATGCAGGTATTGACAAATGCACCCTCCGAGAAAGGCTTGGATGCCTTAGCAATTTCCCAAGCGATGATGTAGCTTGCCTTCACTGCCCCTTGAAACGAAATGAAATGTATAAGTTTAACGAAATTGAGCCACTCCTCTTTCAGAAACGATGCAGTCAAAAAAAAAAAAAAAAATTATAAGCGTTGAAGAAGATATGTATCAAAATAAAACAAACCTTCGTGTGTATCTCGACATTTGGAGAATATGGCTTGCTGTCTCTGTAGCGGCGTGGGTCTCATAGTGTCGTTTGATGTTATACTCCTTTGCTACAGCCACTTGTTGAGAACAAATAAGACACACGGGTTTGCTTCCTACTTCCCAAAAGAAATACTTTTCTTTCCATTTATCCTGAAAGATGCGACATGCATTGTCGACCTTCCTCTTTTTTGACAACATCTTGATAGCGACTAGTCTACCGTCAGCACTACCGGCGCAGCTGCAGCTGAGGTGAGCAGCAGCAACAGACCATCTGACGGATTCCACCGAAAATGAAATAATTCAAATAATAATAATAATAATTTGATTAAAACCAACAGATGAACTGAAGGATTCCACCGAAAATGAAATTATAATTAAAAAAATTATAAATTGAAAAAAAAAAAAAACTCCACTGATCACCCGCGGGCCGGACCCGACGTATAGTGTCCTAATGTGGAAAGTTGTTTGGGCAAGGTGTGGAGGGTCTCTATGTCCAGTATTCACCACTGACCTCTTAATAACCTGTTCTCTACAGTTTTGCTGGACAGAAGAAAGGGATGGCTGCATTTGTACCTTTTGTTTTCATTTGCTCTACCTTATGTTGGCCATCTGTGTGCATGGATTAATTATAAAGTCATGGAAATACAAAGCTTTACTCAGACCACTACTTGTACTGAGCCAATGTGTTGCCTCTAAGGCATTTATACCGTTTATCTGTAATGTGTAATAATTCATCTATATCCATTGTAGTTAATAATAACAGTAAAAAGGTTATTAAGATTTTTTTATTTTGATAGTTGAGTTACTCATGACATCACTTCCCGATAAGGTCGCCTGTGTACTCGCGACTTCCTGTTTATGTTCCCTGCTTGTGTGGACTGAGAGTGAGGCAGACATGCTAGGTGTGTTCTGAAGCCATCCGAAGCCATCCACTAAGACATATTGTACAGGCAACGCTGTAAGTACACAGAACATGTGTTAAGTTAAAAGTTAGTAATTCATATTTTGGGTTGTTTAAAATGTAATATCTGTTGCTTGTTTGCAGTTTTCACCAAATGTCATGAAGACTTCAGAGTAAAAGGTCAACTCCACTACGACTCATGTTTTCATTGGACACGGTTTAACTTGGTGTTGAATCAGAGTTGTTACACTCTGAGTGAGAACACTACAGCCAATGAACTGTGAGAGTTGGGGTCATGTTTTGGCTCTGACTTATATCACCTATTTGCACTGGCAACTTAACATATATGTTCTTTAACTCTGCGATATTGGTGAGTGTTTTACCCATACAGTCTATGGTTTTACCTGTAGCCGCATGACAAACACTTCCATTCTATTTTTCTTAAACGCTACAGATCTCCCATTAGTAATGGTATTGCGGCTGACTACTGTATTAAAGTTATCCAATACCAGTGATGATAAATACAATTTAATTTGTGCTTTGGGAGAAAATATATTTGTTAAGACTGTTGAGGGATCAAGTACACATCATTCTAATGTAAGCTGGTGCCTTACGTCCTCCTTGCTGTTCAGTGAGTGATTTGCTGAATGAGATCATTCTTTTGTTCATGAAGGATGTTCTTTCAATTAAATATGTGGATTACCATCCGTTGAGGACATACAGTATACTGTATATGCAGCCGCTGAAAAATGACTGTTGGCTCATGCTAGCACCAGTATTGGAGGGGGAAGAAATAGTGATCATTTGACGTGGTTATGTGTAAGCATAGGTCAGATTGTTTGCAAATGGAGATTACCAATGGCCCCACTTTGAGAAGTGATGTGAAAATGATGTGGATATTCAAAAGACTGATGGATTCTGAGAACACTTTGTTTTCTCGAGCTTCTAAGAAGGCTGTTAAGGGACTATGTGGTTTCACTGTTGATGTTTGCCAACAGGAAGTGCTTGGAGTGATCATGGTCAGTGTATTTGCTCAGCATTGACATTTGTTTATGGCACATTGACACATTTAAAACATATTCCTCCATTTTTCAGATTTTCGGTCAGAAAATCTGTCAACTTGACCCATCTGCTCAAAAATCTTGGGCAAAACAAGTTTCCAGAAAATGTTAGTCATCTGTAACCCCCAGAGTGAACACATAAAATGTGATGAGGTATTGAAGTGTTTGAAAAGCAGTAGTTCTGAGTACACTACCAACTTAAGCAAGAAGGTTATGTCAAAAGTGTCTGTCTCGGGTCCACGACATGTCTCTTCATTCTACTTGATTAAATAAAAGTCAAACAGTATGATTGTCACAGGGGAAATACACCAAGATGTTACTAACATGTCAATGGTTAGTCTGGTCCTTTATAGTCGAGAGTACAGGTTTCATGCTGTTCATGTAAACTAATTAATTAAAAAAACAACTAACATAGTTATGAGGCAAACAGAACATTTTGTATTGAATATTTCTGATTATCACAGTTCAAAAGATCCTAACTTATCCAAATGACTATTTGTTGTTGTCATTTGGAACTTGTTGCTAACATCTTTGACAACTTAAACCATGAAGTAAAGCAGCAATAAATATCAGTAAATTACAAATTCTCTCACCAAACAGTTTAGTGCAAACAATGTTGACCAAATATACACACTGATTAGCAAAAGATGAAGACGTTCATTAAACAGTTTGTGTATTCTATTTTGTTCCATCTGTCCATATCACTGAGAAGCTGCCCGAAAGCTTAAAAACAGAAAACCATATTGAATTGAATTTCACCAAACACATTTTATATATATATATATATATATATATATATATCATACAGCTCATTGTCAAGGCAGTTGTATTTTATTTTATTTTATTTTGCAAACTCTAACAAATTCATCATTCCCCTTTCTAAAATATGTTTGGTGAAATTCAATTCAATATGGTTTTCTGTTAGAACATTTCAACCCTAATTTAGATACATCTGCCTGTGGGGACCTTAGGATTAACACTGTGACTTTTGGCCCACATTTGAGGCCACATCTTCTCCTGTGATCTCCCCCGTTTTAATGTCTCCGTTCCTTTCCTTCCCCTGTCCCTTTACTCTTTTTTTCACCTCCACCCTTGCTCACTCCTGCTCTCTCTAAACCTCCTGTTTTCCCTGCCCTCTCTTCTACTTTCATGGTCTCTCCTCCCCCTCCTGACCCTCCTCACCCCCACCTCCTCTCCTTTTGGTATGTTAGTAACTACTGTTCCTGGGGGGGCTGTTCAATTTGGAGGAAGTCTTACCCCCTGCACTGACATCTGTTGCCTGCTACCACTGAGTCACAGAGACACACACACACACACACACACACACACACACACACACACACACACACACACACACACACACACACACACACACACACACACACACACACACACTCCCTAACTGAATGCCCCCCTCCATCTAAATTGTGTTAACCCTCTCACATTCTCACTTCCATCAATCTCACAATCAGGTCCCTGTTTTTCCTCATTCTCTCACTCTTTCTCCATCACTCATTCCTCAATTTTCCTTCGTTCCTTTTCAGATCCTTCTACTGTTGTTTATCTCTGACCTGTTCTTACCCCCCGGCTTCTCTTTCTATCCCCCCCATCAGGTCTTTTGGGGGAACAGGTTACCCGCAAGACCAATCATTGAAGAAAAACAGATATTGCACAAGTCCTTCTGTTTAACTCTGACCCAGAGTCGAACAAAACACTGTAGCCTTCTGTTTGTGCTGAAATGCTGTCAATATAGTCAAGAGATTTCTCAAAGAAATGTGTTCTGTGTTAACCCTGATAATTACCTCCAATTATAAACTCCAGTACCTCAAGTTTTTAGCCACCATAGCCGTCTGGCTCTATGGGTGGTATTGTCAGTCCACCAGTCGGTCAGTCAGTAATCAACTTTTTCGAGACTTAATATTTTAACATCCACCACTCAACAGCAATTGGATGGATTGCCAATACATGATGTACAAATATTCCTGCTTCCAGAAGTCTGAATTCTACTGATGATACTCTTGACTCTTCCCTTAGTGCCACCATCAGGTCCACATTTGTTTTGTCAAATACTTTGGTTTATTGCCAAATACTTATCAATGCTAATCACTTACCCAACATCCTTGGCATGCTAACAAGCTAAACTAGAATTGTGAACATGGTAGATATTACCCACTTAACATCTAAGCGCTTACATTGTTAGCATTGTGACGCTAACATTGAACTCGGCCCCAATACTGAGGCACTGCTATGCCTCAAAGGTCTAGAAGGAATGTAGTTAGTTAGTCTAGTTTGATTTTCATAGGTTCATCTATAACATCTGACTTACACTGGATTAATTCAATTCGCAAGGCTGATACACCATTTCCATCCCACCCTCCCCCTAAAGAATTGCTGAAAATTCATCATGCTTAGAAATGCTTGCACTTTGCTTGTGTGTTTTGAATTCATATTTATCTATTTACTATTGTGTAATTAAATGTAAGGCCAGCTACAGTATGCCCATTGCAATAGAACATCAGGAAGACAAATTAAGAACTTTGCTCAATTAGAAATGTTCTTTGCGAGGTGGCATGTTGTCCTTTAGCCTTAAACTGTCGGTAGATGTGCTTTCTTGATAGACTGTTAGCTCACCCCATTTATGTCAATCCAATTTCAGGACCAGCCTTCATCACATTTTTGGTGTTTTTGATTGATGAGGGAGAGGAAGTTAGAGAGAGCAAGAGAAAGAGAAACAGAGAGAAAGTTATAAACCCTTCCATCCAACACGAACACTAATCGAATCCATGTCTGAGTCTCGGCCAAGTATAAAATCATAACATTCCCCCCTTCAGGATCTAAATGAAAACTCCTAATCTTACTTTCAGAGTTTGAGCCAGAGGATCTAGTTGTACCATAAGATACAAGTAAACCATCTCTGTGGCCTGCAGGAAGATCAAGGGGTGGGCTAATGTGCAGGCTTTGAGTGGCTCCAGAAGGTTAAGCTGCTGGTCCTGTTTAATGAAATCACAAGGTGTGATTTTCTAAAACCATACAGGTTTTTTTTTCTTCTCTTATTTAACCTACATTAGTACTGCTGTTACTGTTCAGCAGCTAGTTTCAGACTCGCAAATTGTGTAATTGTTTTGTCATACGTCAAAAGTAGTCAAATTCAGAGTGCAGTCGTTCACATGAGGTATAAAATTGAGTCCTTATTTCATCAGAGATACTTTCATTCGACAATCTAGAGTTGGCCCTACAAACGAACACAAGTGTTTCAACCATCAATATAATCCGTTGATGTGTCTGGCTGTGTGATGAAGGAACAACAATGACTTAAAAACAAAGATGACCATATTCCATTCATTTGGGATTTTGCCGCTTGTGTTTCGTAATACTGAGCTTCAATTATGAAATGTAGTGCAGTGGTGCACTGCAATCCACCAATTGTAAAAAATGATGTCACTGGGCTTGTGGTTATGCTACATTTCATGACAGGCATTCACACATGCTGATCCTTGATGTTTCCACAGGGACAATAACTGTCAAATTGAACATGTAAACTCACTAAATTGTGCAAAATATATGTACTGTAGACTTGGTGCACAGAGCAGGCTTCACTGATATTTGCGGAACGCCACGCTTATATTACAACAAAATTGAAGATATCACCCAGATAATGTGTCCCTGTTAGTTCATATAAAATTCTAAACCTTCAAGGTTTGGTAAGATCTTACTAGTGTTAGAGAGATCATAGGAAAGTATCACAGCTACTCTATAGGTTTAGTTTCAGAATCTATTATCATTTGGTGTGTTCGTTTTTCTTCCCAATCACTTCAATTTCTTCTCTCCTCTCCTGAATTTATTCCACAGTCAGCACTGCCTCTTTAATACACCGCTATAGCTCACTCTGTTCCCCAGCTCCTTGGTCATGTCTCTAACATATGCTGCGTATGTTTCCGGGAACGCAGCCAAAGTTGAGTCAGGGAATCAAATTGAGTTTATTTGGTGCCAAGAAACACAGCAGTGTGTTGCTTCAGACACAGATACTTGTCAAGTCTTCTAGGGGGAAAATTCAAGAATTTGGTTATGATGTAATGGTATTTCCCCTGTACATACAACCAAAGAAGATATATGCTTTATGTTTAATAATGAGTCAAAATTAGTACATGACAAGTATGTTCATGAGAAGGATTTAGAAGCCATGTTGGGGATTTTGTTAAGGCTACTTAATTGGAAACAAAGACTGAATAAACTTATCTTGATGATAAATACAAGTGAATTGTATTGCTAGTGAAATGATTTGACACCAGAAATAACAAAGCTCATTCAGCTTAGGGTATTACACTAAAGCTAGCTACTTAACAGAAGTAAAACAGCTTTTCTAAAATGTATCGGGAAATTCCATGTCAGTAAAACTGTCAGGAATGAGTAAAGGTTGGACTAAGGTCTAATTAATAGGATGTATTTTTTATCATGTTGCCTGTGAAAGTAACATTTTAAACCCAACAAGTGTCTCATGGCTACGTTTTCTTTTTTTTTGTGTGTGTTTTGAACCTAAATGTTAAACTCTATGTAATTTTCTTCTGATAGCAGACATTTATAATATAGATATAGATATAAGATATTTATAATTTAAAAAATGTGTGTGTCTGTTTAAACCCTAAAGATCTGATGTGAAGCTCAAAGTCCAATGGGCAAAGAGGGCGATTGTTGTTGCAGTTGATGCGATCCTGCTCATTCAAATTCTTGTTTCCGCTGTTACGTTGTGAATTTTACCATGGAAATGTATCGATATTGACTCACTTTTGAACAGGCCCATTCAAGGAACTGCAGTTTTGCCTAACACTATCCCTGGCCTTTTTCGTACATACCTACCTGTCAAGAATAGTTGTTAAGATTAAAAAATTGTTACAGAGATAAGTTCAAACTCTTACTTTCTGATCTCTACTAACCTGACCAATTGCTTACCAAGGTAGTTGTGGATGGATGGCAGAACACAGCATTTAATGAGCAATTGTTTTTGCATTCTATGACATTTGTCAGACACCTTCCAAAATTAGAATAATTAGTGGCACAATTTCAGTAGATCCTTTTGAGTACTTAGCTTTCCACTTGGCTCTCCCACAGAACTGCCAGAACAGGACTCACTGTAATGTGCAGAGGCCGATCAGTCACTTGAGAGTATAATTATACATCCAGTAAACTCCTTGAAAACATCTTACTACCAGTACTGTGTAACCACAATCATAGATCTATATACCAGTCTTGTCTATTATGTTCATTGGACAAAAAGACAGCTTCTCTCATGGCCAAGTTGTAAAAATGTTCATGAACAGCTACCACCAAGCAGATGCTAATACTAGACAAAGCGTCAGCTGGTGGTCTGCATCCAAACCAAAGCTACAAAAAAATGATAAATCTAATGGGCTATTTTGTTTCAAAGTCACTATAACAGTCAAGTCTTAAAATGTGTTTAGCAGGAGTGTGCAAGACATTAAAAGTGTGTTATCTACTGCAGTGTCAGGGTTAGGGTCAGCTAGCTACATCCAACTGTACAAAGCGGAATTGTCAAAAGTTAATGTCAGACAAAGAAATAGTTTTTTGTGGTGTGCTGAAAAACACAACATCTTTGAAGATAAAAATCTAAGTTCAGTTACAGTATATCAAACTGCAATCCAGGCTCTGAAATAGAGCTGTGCTCCCTTTAATGTTCAGATGAATGTGTGCCATATGTAATGTTTCACAAGGTGCTGTACATCCTGACAGGGACTAGTGTACCATTTGTTGAGTCATTTATGGCCCTGTGGATTTAGATGTATCCATGCTGATCATGTGTGAACATCATGTGTGTAACTCTCCCATGTTGTACAGAAGGAGGTGTGAAACCAGCTGACTACTTAGCTGGATACTTTGGTATGTTGGCCTGCTCTCCACATAGGGCACAGTGACAGATTACTCTGTCAGACTGGGAATATATGTCCAGATGTAATGTCCTGCACATGAAGCCTTGGCTATAATTTAAAATGGATGCATGCCTAGAACATGATGTCTTCCAGATACTGTGTGTCTCATGGTAAAAGATTTGATCTTTCTCTTAGTTGGACAGTTGACAGCTTTGGTATGCCATTTTACAGTAAAATATATCACAACTGAATGGCACTCAACCGTTTCTGTCTCTGTTAATGTGTGCATGTGTCCGGATGGAGGCAACTGTTTTAAAGGAAAATTCATACAGGTTCATTACGACCTGGATCTTGTCAGTTTGAACATTGTAGCGATCTTAATCAAACTTATTTCACTGATTACATTTCTGAGATCTCGGTATGTGGTTACAATGTCAAATGCTAGTGAGAGACAGTCAGAAATTATTACCATTTCCACCAACAAAATAGTAGGCTTTATTCCATTCAATCAGCCATTCTTCCCATCTGTGTATTTACGTGTGTGTGTGTGTGTGTGTGTATATATATATATATATATATATTTCCCCATCATTTACCAATTTGTGCATACAAATGTAGAACTTTTAACACATTAACAAATGCAAAGGCAAAGTCAGAAGAAGAACAGGACTGGAGAACAAGACAGGACTATAGAGAGAGCGTGTTAATAATTCAAAAGTAATAACAACGCTTAAAAATAAAGAAGAATGGACGAGAAGAACAGTGGAATGGAGAGAAGAAATAAAAACAAATAAGACAAGGGTGTTTGGGTTTGGATGCATTTCAGGCGAGGTTTGATGGATGGGTTTGGTTACCATTGTTTCTGTTCATGCATACACACAGGCACACTCCCATATGCATCTATATGTTATTCCAGTTAGCTGCTTTCATTGACAATTACTTTTGAGTGATAACTAGGTTGTATGATTGAGAATGATCGGTTACTGAGTTCTTACTTTTACATCTCCATGGGGATAGTGCTCCAGCTGTAATGCAATTATAGTTTGAGTTTCACATTGACATGATGCAGAGATTAAAGACTTGTGGACCTGTGCAAGTCTAACATACTTTTTCAGTTTGAAAATACTTGTTCATCAAATCATCAGTGATGGAGAAATAGCAGAACAGTCGCTGTTAAAAAAAAGTCATTTATGACTGATAATATCCAACTTAAGATAAGATGAGATGAGATGAGATGAGATGAGATGAGAGGAAATAAGATAAGATAAGATGAGATGAGATGAGATGAGAGGAAATAAGATAAGATGAGATGAGATGAGAGGAAATAAGATGAGATGAGATGAGATGAGATGAGAGGAAATAAGATAAGATGAGAGGAAATAAGATAAGATAAGATGAGATGAGATGAAATAAGATAAGATGAGATAAGATAAGATGAAATAAGATAAGATGAGATAAGATGAGATGAGATGAGATAACAGTACAATACAACTTATTCAGGAAGTTTCCATTAACCTAAAGTTTTATTATCATATCGTGAAGACCGTTTGCTAGATAGCTATACATTTTGGATGTTTAATTTTTACATTGTACTCTAACCTGGCAGTTGTTTAAAGTTGACATCTAGCAGCAATGAGGGCATGACGCACATGAAGAGCTTACACTTTAGTCACTTCATTGAGCTGTTAGCTTCAAAGCACAAGAACAATATGCCAAATACAGCCTGGAGCAAAATAACCTACCTACGTACTCACATACACCACCTTTCATCCCGCTAAATGCATTCAGCTGCTCAGTGACTCCCCTGCTGTTCTTACACCATTTCATAATTAGAGGAAATGAAGGAGGCCGGTATTGCTCTTAATTGCTGGCATCTGATTACTTGCGTGGAGAATACACACTTACAGCATTTGGGATGCACATGGCTTGGGATGAACACAAGCACTCATGGTGGTGCACACACAAAGCCGCAGACAGACTGCAGTGAGTGCATTATCTTATCAGCAGACTGGACCAATTTATCTACAGAAGTAAAATGTCTAGGCAGAACGCTGTTCAAGCTCCCATCACACATTTTCTTATCACAGGGTGGAAGAGTCCCTGGAGTCCTGCCGTTCAGTGACAAATGATTGTTTTTTCAGAAACTATAAAGCTGTATGTTCAGTACCGGGGTGTATCTATAAACAGGAAATAACTTCATCATGCCAATGTGCCATTTGTTATTTTGGTTTTAAGAGTTTCTGTATGCTTTTGGTCGTAGAGACGTTGAAGAAACAAAATATAAAGATCTTCCTTGTAAAAATATGCCCGAAATGCCAGCCTCAGGAGAGGGATAGTTTTAAAGCCCTTTAGTTGTAGTGGTCAACATGTGTGATGAGAAGAAATAGTTGTTTCCTGGTGCAGAAACTGGACAATCTCAAATTGGATTATCTCAAACAAATCACTTTCAGACAGTGTTTGAAGTTTACCCCAGACTGATTGGAGTGGCAAAGTTTGTGGTTTCTTTTTCACACAAACATCAGAAGGCCTGCAAAGCCACCCAACACCAAACACCATTGTGTCTGTTGTATTTATTCAAGGGATGGGCCGCTCTCTCCGTTTCATCAAGCTCTGTTATAACTGGCTGCCACTCAAAAGTAAAGACGCAGATAAATTGAAGCGATTTTCGTTTTGTCAGCTCACCATGTGCTTGTCCAGAATGAGAAATCAGATATTTTATTATTCAAATAAAACAGCAGTGGGAAACTCTAAAAGTGTTCAATTTGTGTTCCTCCCTGCAGACGAGACAGAAGCCAATCCAGCTGGAGAGAGGAGGAGGAAATCTGTTTTGCCAAATCAATATGAAGGAATTACAAGAGAGCCAACTTGTTAGGCCTGTTATGATTCTGAGTGAAAGGTTTCTCAACTGTTAAAAGATATTTTCATTGTGGTCAACATTTCTCTCAGCAGGACTATTGTGGTTGTAACTTTCCAATTGAACCTCCGAGCTCCTAAAAATAAATAGATCTATTAAATCAAATTAGAAGCAGTTTCATTTAGCACGAAAGGCTAACAAATGGTCACTATGTAGTGCTTACATTAGATTTAACGTTGGTTTTGCTTTCCATACATGCTAATTGACCATTCACTGAGTCTGCAGCCTTTATGCACCGTTCCTATTTTATTTAAGCGTTTTTCTCTTTAGCGTGTGGTACACTGTGTTTGTGCTGATCTGGCAGAGCTTTCCTAAATCTGTGACTGCATGAAATAATGGAGTTTGCTAAAGATATGCTAACTCACAACCTTGTTAATTTCGATAAGATTACAACTGTAATTGTGGATATCGGCACCATGACAAAACCTCATGTTGTGTTGACTAACTCTTTTTACTCTTTGTGTGATTTGGTCCAACGCCATCTTTGTTTTTAGGGAATAGATGTAACAAAATGCGGGCAAGAGGATGTAGCTTAGTATTACTTGACACTAAACAAGGCATTTTTAAATGACCACAATTTTACAACTTTCCTAGGGTGGTTTTCTCCCTGAGCAGGGTCATTTTCTCATTGACTTTTATACATCCAGACATCTTTTGGAAACCAGTGGAGAAGCTCCCCTTAGAAGGAATGCAGGTTTAAGGCGCTTCCACATTAGCTTCACTTTTCAGACCCAGAAGTGTTTTGCATTTTACAAATACAAAAAAACTTCTGAATCCAATGCATACACTTTAATCAGATAACATTTACCTTAGTTAACTATTTAACAGATAACAGAGTTTGTTTTCTTAACTTCAGGAGCCAATTGTTGCTACTCCTGTCTTGCACATAAGAGAAACAACTTCCGCACACCTTTAAATTGCTTGAGCTCCATAATCTATCACAGTAATGACAAGGCCTTTATTTTGCTTTGTCAATGTTTCTGTTTCATTGTTATTTCACTTTCTTTGAAATGAGTGCTGTGTTACGCTCTGCTTACAGCGAGTCACCGCTGGAAGAAGTAGAAGTCTCTGCCAGGAAATACTCCCTCTCAACATGACATCTTGCAGCTTGGATTGTCACATACATTTTTTACATACAGCTTATTTGGGTTTATTCATTGCCAGTCATATTTTAATCTTAAAATAAGATTTCCATAAAGGAAGAATTTCGGAATTTTAACAAAGCAATAGCATATTAGACATAGTGTAAATTCAAATGGAATTGATCATTTTCTTCCTATAACTGTTTAATTATAGAATGCTCGATTTATTGGTTTTCAAAGGTGGCAGAAAAAAGAATGCAATACACTTGTTCCATCCTTTACCATTTTTAACATGGCCTGCTGTCTTTTGGGTTTATAATCTTTGAGATAAAGTCTTCTGCATGGCTCCTTGGGGTGGAAGGCATGGCTGTTAATAGATACAGAGAGGAAACTAAGTGGGTGATCATGTTGTTTCAGCCTTGTTAACAACACACTTTCCGAGACATCCCCCGCCACACACACACACCCCTACATCGTCCAAACTCCCTGTTCCCAAGTTGATTGACAGTCTGCAAACATCATCCATCAACCAGCCAGTAACTGTCCAAAGCCATCCAATCAGTTGGCTGTCCAGTTGCAAATAATGTACTCTGTCAGCCAACCAGGGCGTCAGTTATTCAGCCACCCAGATAGCAAGTCACAAAGCGCTTGTTCAACCAGCCAGCCAGTCAGTCAGCACCTTTTGGTTCTTGCTATCAGGAAGAACTTCCTGTCACTGTCTTCTCCTCCTACAACACCTGGAAACACACACACACACACGCGCAGAAAGACGGACACACACAGGCACAAGCCAGCCAAATGGCTACTTCTGTCACACTGTAACACCTTGTTCTCAAACAAGCAGCGGTGCCTTCAGTGAAGTCTCACATCCATCCAGCAGATGTTTTCTTTTTCCAATCCGATGGTCTATCTTCAGAACTCTGCGGTTGCTCAGGCTCTCAAGTATCCGTTATGAAAAACCACAGGATCTTTGAACTGAAGTCGGCTGTTTCAGCTCATGATTGTATCCAGCGTGACTTGCCATGAGTGAGCAGGACAGCTTTCAGTGCTGCCTCATAGTCCATGTTGGCTATATGGGGGTGCATATATTCAGGCTTTATAGTGCCGTATATATAAATCACCTTGTAGACTTTACATATCAGCAGGATCATTGGAGCACCATATTGTTAGCGTGAGAAAAAAAACAAGACCATCAGGCTAGATCGATAAATAAATGTATTCAAACAGAGCACTTGTATAGGTACGTAGCACGTAACGCAGCGCTAAAAATACTGTTGTTTATCAAACAGCAGTAAGAAGAAAGTAAAAACTGCTGTTTAAGGCTTGCAGACCTGCTGGTCAGGAATGCTACAATAATGGGCTAATATAATTGTGTGACAAGCATACTCCTTCTTTATAGCCTCAAACATTGGTCACAAATAACACAGTGCAAAGCTGAGGATGGCTGGTGCACAGGGCATGGCAGCCAAGAGAGAGTGGGACCGTTCTGCAGCCCTCTTAAAATGGCTGGAGTCAGGTGCCACTGGTGGGTCTCATCTCTCCTGATTACAGGCTTTCTGCAAGAAAAAACTCAAATTAATACAGCACCATACAATGGACAAATACAGGTTGTCACAATTGGGTCAGAAAGTTATGTTTACTACCACAAAAAGTATTATTTGTAGGAAAGTTTTTTAGGTCTCTCTGTCGATCGCTACTGTTTCAGAACTTCAACATGAAATTCAATCCCTATCCCCATCGTCAATGAATGAGCAAAGCACAAATAAAGATTTTAGGATCAATTAACGATAGGCTATTCTTGACCAATCAGATTCAACTGTATTGATCCTTGGTCAAGGTCAAGGGAAAACCCTACACACACAGCAGGCCGCTCCACTACTCAAACACAAGCAAGGCACACACACAAACTCTGGGCAGGTGTATGCACATTCCCATGAGGAACACTGAAGAGCCAAAACAAACCAGGAAGCAAATGGCTCAAACAATAAAACAGTCTCAATTCTACAGTTGCTTTTTTCACTACAGAGTCTAGACAGAAACACTCATTTTCTTTTTGCGTTCCCAGAATCTAAAATCTTCTGTGAAAGGCATTTTGAGCCTAGTCAGATTTCTTCTCTAAATCCTGCTCATAATTTCCCACCTCTTTTGCATCCATAAAGTAAAATCTTTTAAAATTGCTTTAGCTGAAGGTCATGAATCTGAAGCTGTGGTACAAAAAGGGGATTGATTTGTATTATATTGAACTGCCTCTGTTCATTGTCAAAATGTATGGGTTATTATGGACTATATGGTTTTCAAGAGATTCAAACAGTACATGTTCCTCTTGGTTTGAGCATAGGACCAACTGAAACAAAATAGCATTGCTGTCATTGGAAAGATTTTGTATTTAATTGCAAAACTTTTCTCTGTAATTCACCGTTTGTCCAGCATTAAAAGAGGGTTCAAATTAAGTCTATGTTGAGATTAAGATAATATGAATCAGATACATAGGATATGCTCTACATGATGCCTAATGATGTACACATTAAATGAAATCCCTCTACTGGCTCAGCAGTAATTCTAGGTTTTTCAGTATTTATTGGTTCAGTGTTTGTAGTGTAGGCATTATGTCATCACCCCCTCCCTATTAGTTTGCTGTTTATTGGCTTTCTCAACCCTGGACTACATACATCATGGTAAACTGTAGCAACAGGAGCCAAGCATATGGCGCCAGTAACATTAATAGTTTGGAAACACAGGAGAGATCAGACAGAAGACAGGAAGGCCATTCAGATCTTCTCTTACAATCACATCATTGTATATTTTCCATTTAGTAAACAAACAATATGGTTTTGATAGCAAAAAAACAAACTCACAGATTTCCTCCCAAGTGAAAAGATGTGACATGTGAATGTGACACTTAACGTTAAACAAACTATACTTGGCAAACAGCAGTGAACTTTATCAAACTGGATCAAGTTTTGAAAGCTATATGAATCACCTCAGACAGACAGAATTTTGTACTTATATGCCTTAATTTATTATTCGTTGGGCTGTTGCGATGCCCTCCTCACTCGTCTGCATAAAAAGACTGTGGGCAAAAATAACTTATTTGATCACATAAAAACTGTTCCCAGAAGTCAGCATTTGCCGCCCCTTATTGTCTCTCATATATAAAGCCTCTTCAGCTAAATTTTCCCCTAAATCGTCACATCCTCGACTTTTGTCTAAATGCTTCACTACCTGCCCTAGTGCATTTTGTGGGATTACCTGCCCTGCCATGATCAGTTTCACCTGTCCCTAATCACCCTTTCTCCATTGTGGATTTTGTTTGTGCTAGTTCCTTTGTCTTTGCCAGATCATGTTGTCTGTTTTACAGTACACTTCAGGGTTTTCTAACAGCTATTTTGTTTGTTTGTGTCTTCAATTAAGTAAAGACTGTTTGTTTAAGTGTTTGTCTTTGGTTGTACATTTAAGTCCATATACTGCTGCTATCAGTGTAAAACCATCAGGTCTTCTGGGGGTTAAATCCAAAACGTTAGTGAAGCAGCTTAATTGTGAGGTCCCAGATGCCTGAATAGCTTGCCAAACTGTTATTTGATATGCTCCAACAATAACAATGTATTACAGCAAACCTTAAAACCTTTTTATTCTCCTGTGTACTTGATTAGTTTTCTTTTCTTGAATTTTGAGTGTCTCAAATAATTGTTTTTAATATCAATGTTAATGTGTTTTATTTGCATTCTTGTATAGTTACGTTACATGTGAGTAAGGCTCTGCTGCATGTGTACTGAAAACTGTATGCATACTGTATTATGTATCAAAGGCGTAGACTTAAACTACACAACCTGGATTCATACATTTTAGACTTCACAGAATCCTATAAAATACAGGTCATCTCACTTGGATTTGAGCCTTTCAACCATGCAGATAGAAATGTATGTTTTGGAAAGTGTGCCAAAAGTGTATTTTTCGCTCCATTTGACGAATCAACTGACTGTGATGCTATTGATTCCCAGTATAAACTCAAAACCCTATTTTCCATTGTTTTGAATCAACTAACAGCATCCACTGAAATTGCAGGCGACAACGATGAAGAATGTAAAAAAAACACGTGTTGGAAAAAGTTATACCAATGTTTACTTCATTTGCATACAGAAACGATGCAGCGGTCAACAAGAAAACTCTAACCCTAAATGCAGAGTTCATAATAAGTGAGGAGAAGTTGGTAAAAAACAGTATTATAAATTGTTTAGAGCTTGAACCTCACAGTTCAGAACTTAAGATTTGACTCCATTTTCTGGGGGCTTGTCTTGGGACGGGATTGCAAAGATTTAGGACATACTTAGAATTTGCGGTAGAATTACTTGGTCCAACCCCAGAATAATACTGTATGATTTTTATTGGATGGACATTAAATCTCCCCTGAAATGAAATGGGCTGTATGAATTACATTTAGAAAAGAAGGGGAAGACTAAAAAGATGAGGAGGACAATGTGATCCAGTAGTGTCAGCTAACAGAAATGCTAGCAAGTCCTCGCTTCTCTATCCTCAGCTACATTGAATCAGGGCAAGCAACTAAACAATGTGAGGTATAGTTCAACATGACAAGGCCTTGGTCACAATAACTTCTACTTACTCTATATAACAGTGCAATCATGGGTCAAATCAGGGTCTTTGAGAGTGTGTATGATGTACTGTTGGTTCCAAAACATTTTTAATCTCTGTAGGTTTCTTCCTGCAGGTTGAACAAACCTGAGAATAAAACAAGTTGCTTTCTTTCTGCACTTGGAATACGCAGCTATTTTCTGCAGGACAATAACCTCAATATATTTTATTTTATGATCATTTTGGTTTAGAGATTGTTTGTTTGATCAAATTTATCTTCATGTGAGAAACAGTTTCCTTTGTTGCTATGCTCAGTCAAAGATAATTTAGTGGGATTACTCACCATAATTTATAATATTATAAACAAAAACTACAATGCTCCATGGAAGATGGAATTTTTATAAAAATATGTTTCCAATCAGTTCCATGATTAACCATTTGCATGCAGGGAACTGCTTTCATAGAGACCTTAAAAGCTTTATTATAGAAAATAAATTGATTGACCAGCACAACCACAGTGCTTAATTTCAGAGCATTTAGGTGCTAGCATATGCTGCCTATTATTGTCTCAATCTGATACATGGGCATCGCTCATCCTAATGATGTGGCATATCAACACAAGGCACATTTGTTGAAGCAACATTAAAAACTAACCACCATGTACTCTGCATATTGCAAAGTGTGCATTCAAACTCAGTGCATTAGTCTCCATCAGAGTGTGTTCCTCTGCAGAGCTGTGGCAGGCGTAACCGTGGACCACACCTAAGCATGTTGTAAAGAAGACTCCATGCATTCCTATGCTTTATACAATAACAGCTGTAAAAACAGTCCTTACCAAGCTGTTACAATTATAAGATAACACTGGTGTGGTTTTACACTTTTTTTCTTTTTTTTTAGCAATGAACGGCGTAAACTAACCAATGCATGCATGCAGAATGTAGTTAAACAAACAGCTGCTTGACTTGTAATACATCACATGTATTGCAGTTTTTCCTTACATGATCCAAAAACACAGTCAATTACAGAATTTTATGATGATTACGATCTCTTATTTCCATTACATCTCACAGTTACTTACCTCTAGTGGCAGTGAAGAGGCGAAAAGCGTCTTGAGTTTTTCTGGCTAATAGAACCTCAGGTTGATGATGGGTGGGGCTATAGTGGTAAATATGTGAGTTCACTAAGCCGCAGGATTTACAGTAATAGGAAATGATATGTCATTGTGGGCAAACAGGATTTCAAATGGCAACTTGTTTTAAATCAATGAATTTAAACTAATCCAGCTTGTAAAGAGAATGCACTGTAGGAGTCTAAAAAAGTCCAAGTATTTATTAGGTTTTGAATTTTGGAGTGAGATTGAAGCTGTAAATGTGAGGGGTAACACAACATAGGAGCTCCTTTCTTGTTGGGTGGGGGCTGTTTCACTACATCCACTTCACTGTAGCATACAAGATCCAATATGTCAACAATTATAGAGCGCATGAAGATGTAGAGGTAGCACAAATCCACCGCCCATTTTATCCCGTCAGTGCTGCCAGGCTTTACTGTAAAACTCTGTTGGTTGAGAAGCCCCATTTGGATTCATCTCATTTCATCCGTGTTAATCGCATCGTCATTGTCTTGACCCCCTTCCCATTCTCATGGACTACACACAGTATTTTTTAATTTCATTTTACAACCGAATCCCACTGCCTTTGTTCATCCATAGCTGATCCATTACTTTCCATGAAATTATTCTTCTCCTTGCTTGTATATAAAAGATGTTTACCCACACTGTGGCGTTGAGTGGGATTTGACAGGCCACAGATGGTGCTCTGTTTCTGCACAATTCAGCATTATTTGTGAGATTGAAACAGATAGTTGTAACTAAATTACATAATTGTTAGGAAAAATCATATCGCAGTTTACATAAAATGGACAGAAAGACAGCTGTTGACTGAATGTGCTTTCTTCCTGCTTCTCTTTTTCTATCTTCTTTTTTCAACCAATTCCATCTTTTCTGTATACAGCAGTGTGCTGAGCCCCAACTAGCCAATGTCATGTTTCCTCCTTTAGATATACTTTAAATCTAGGTACTTCAGATTGCAATTGGTCTGAAAAAAATATCAGCTATGTATTTTTTAAATTTTTTAAATATAACCTGAGGATTTCATGTTTTGGGGGGTTTTGCTACAATGTCGCAATTTTCATGAAATCTGTTAAGTTCCCAAAATATGTTTATGATTTGTGACCATATGGCAACGGCAAATGGTTTACATAGCTCACGGGTCAGGTAATAGGGCCTACATTTTCTGAGATGAATAGTAACACAGAGAGGAAACGAAAAAGCCTAAAAAATGTTATGACCTCTTTTAAGGAGGAAAGGTTGAGAAATATTCACTGTTCAGGTTAAACATCCTTAAAATCCAGCAGTGTTTTACAACCTGTGTGTTTGCTTATGGTGTTTATTTTGCTGCGGCTGTTACATAAATACAATTGTGAAGTCTACTTTTGGTAACATAAATCATCCTTGTTATTTAAAGCTCAAACTATTGTACATCTACCTATTTATTTTCAGCCTCAATAATATTACATTTTAATATTAAGAAATGTCAGAAAATGTTGATTTATAGTGACATCTTCTGCTTTATCGTTACAGTCTTCTTTTCTCCAATTTAAGGTCATCTTCAAGTCAAATTTGCTAATTTCCAATTTCCTAATTATCTATATGTAGTTGCCATGTGGCCATGTATGGCCATGTCTGTTGAGTGTATTGGTACTAGTTTCATATTTAGCTCAACGTGTTCACACGTTCCTTGAGACCTTGTGAGGCATTGTTAAGCACCTGTCTTGTTTTCACGTAAAAAGTAGTCTATATTTCCATTGTTTCCATAACAAAGAAAGATCGCTGCAATACCGATCACTAAACGGTAGTTGTGGTAGTGACAATCTACATTGGATCACATTTGCTTAAAACATCTGAGTTCCTATGCTTGGCATGTAGCTGTATCCCATACAAACATTAGAGCCTGTTTAACATCAGAGAGTTTAGGGGGGCAGTACAACATTAGGGTTTTTGTGTAGCATTTTCACACGGATAAACACACAAATGCAGTAGCATTTATGTCTAAATGGTGCAATCTTACCCATATGCTTCCCTAACACATGTGTGCAGATGCTGCTGAACATTAATGATGTTCATCCACAGCTTCTAATTGTTACATGTCCTTCCCACCAGACCATTATCCACTATTTAAATTCAGTTAGCAGTTTTTGAAAATATTAAAGAACTGCTCTAATGGAAACCACTTACACTTGCTCAAGTACTTTGACCATGTGACTAAGTTAAACTGTTAAACAATACAAAGGAATTGATCCTCATAGCATCTTATTGAAAATCATGCAAGCAGTTTTTCCATTAGTTAACATTTCTTCGTTGGTGGAGGTCAAAGAGACGCACAGACTAAAGATCCATAAACAGGAAAAAATTAAAGAAAAGAAAAATACAGGCACAAAAAGCAGCTGTTCTTACAGAAAACAGATTTTCACATTTCAATAAATCTACAGCTGTCCACTGGATATCTTCCTGATACAGTAAATGTTCGTTTGTCAGCAACATTGGCCTTCACCTTTAAAATGTTATTCAAAGTGACGCAAACCAACTTGGGATTGACTGAAAAGAGATTCAAAAGACACCACAGAAAGACATAAAAGGGACAGAAAAAGAACAAGCACAACATGACGACAAACAGCCACAACAAAGACAGACTACAAAGACAGACAAAATGACCACAAATAATGGCTTAACAATACGAAGGGGGCGTGTCTCCTTCCTCTGTAGGAGAAGTGCCAGGACCTTTTGCAGATCTGTGTCAAGGGGCCCATTATCTCGTAATCCGCCCATGAGTCTGCCTGCAGCTGGAACAGGCTCAACTTCTTGGAACCATCATGTTCCTGATTGTTTCTCTTATGTTCACTTGCCCTACTCGGCAAGATTTAAATGGCATGGAGCCTGCAGAACATTCTGCTTGTAGAGTTTTTTGTTTTTTTAAAAGAGCACAGCAGTAGAAACTTATATACTTGTAATATAAGTGCACCCAATTATGTTATCTCTCTCAGTTACTGTTTGTGTGTTATGACACGGTGTTACATGTAACTGATGTATTCCTTGAAACCGTTAACATACTGTACATACAAGACATGTTGTTGACTCCTATTCCTGTCTTCAGGCGTTTACTGCACTTACTGTTACACTTACACTATACTGTTTTGTATCAATCTGTTGAGTTTTATTTGACACACACTGTTTTAGCACGAGTACTGGCTTAACATGGGACACAAAAGGTAAAGGTCAAACTTAGTGGTTGGTGTGGAGGTTTTTATTGCTCCTGAAAAACAATCAAAATACAATAGAAAACAGCTGCGTTTGTGTGTGTGTGTGTGTGTGTGTGTGTGTGTGTGTGTGTGTGTGTGTGTGTGTGTGTGTGTGTGTGTGTGTGTGTGTGTGTGTGTGTGTGTGTGTGTGTGTGTGTGTGTGTGTGTGTGTGTGTGTGTGTGTGTGTGTGTGTGTTGTCGGTGACAGCTGTCACTTCTCCGCAGGGGGCTTGGCACAGAAACAAACAATCACACATAAACAAAGACTCACACACAGATCTGAGTGATTTATTTACAACATCAACTCTGAAATGTAATACCATACAAGACAACAAGTACAAGACTTGTCGGATCCACATGTGCTCAATTGAAAATCGTCACAATACAAAATGGGTTGGCAGCAAATATGAAACACAATAGCACAGTGTTATGTGTCTGCACGTGTGCGCACATATACTGTACACACACACAAACACACTGTCAGTGTGGGTGGGATGCTGGAGCAAACACACTTCATCAAACAGTGTGTCTAGTTTACAGCCTGATCCCATCTTGCTGTTGATTGGCTGGCCAAACTGGGTCACTCTGGGACAATACTCAGAACCGTATGTGTGTGTGTGTGTGTGTGTGTGTGTGTGTGTGTGTGTGTGTGTGTGTGTGTGTGTGTGTGTGTGTGTGTGTGTGTGTGTGTGTGTGTGTGTGTGTGTGTGTGTGTGTGTGTGTGTGTGTGTGTGTATGTAAGTTCAAATCAGGCAAATTTACCTTAAAATGGTATAAAAATGGGTTAGGTATGGAGATTAGTTCTTTAGGGTTTTTTTGTTCTTATTTGGGCCTTTGAGACACTGACGCTTTTTGCTTTGATTTCTAAAAATACAGTAAGTAGTTCATTGTTACTTTTAAAGTGCTTCAGCAGCATTTTCTGCATCTTCGGGTCCCATATTTGCAAAGGTTGAGTAAACTCGTAACTTACTGTGTTACCCTAGACAGATTGTCCCCGTGATCAGATTCCGATATTGTAACCTACCTCCTTCGTCTTGTTCGTGAAAGTAGCCACAGACATTTTTAATATGGCCTTTTTATTCTATTTTGATGTTGAATATATATCTCTGGCTATATCATTATTTCAATTACTTTTTTGACAAAAGATGTGAGCATCCATCAAAACATATTTTTGATTCCGTGTTTGATCAAGTTGTCGCAATATGTCTTTGTTCCCTGTTTTATTTTGAAAAGTGTTCACCAAATTTGTTATCACTGCTTTTTTCTTTCCTGTTTTTAAGTACCTGATTCTGTTCACCTGGTGCTCTTCTGTTTTTCCTGCTCGGCCCAGCTGTGTCTTATCCTTCAGATTAGGTCTGCCTGTATTTATGTTCTGGTTTTCTGTTGGTGTTTGTAGGATCTTTGATTTTTCTTACCCATGGGAGAGTTCTTTTCAGTTGTTGTACGTTTGAGAATCCTGATCTATTTTTGCCATGCCATAAACTCCCTGGATTCCAAACAGTTGTCTCTCCTGCACTTTGGTCCGACCTGCTCTGCTCCACCATGACACAAGCTTGTTAATATGCTGAGAAACAGAACTTTACAGAATCAATATTATAACTTTTCAATATATCTTAATAATGTCAGTCAAATAACCTACTACAGTGTATATATTGAATCATCATAAGATACAAAGACTTGCCTGACAAGCATCAGACATTTGTACGACATGGCTCCTTATGATTTGATTACTTTCTTCGTCAAGTTAGATGCAGCAGAATGGTCATTGTGTCCATTTTATTTATCCTTAATTACATTTTTGGAATCCTCCATTGATGTACATCGGTGCATAATGAAAGACACATTGTGAGAGAATGATAGATATTATACAAGTAATTATGTGTTTGTGTTTCTGAGAGTCTTCCAGGAACTCCCAGTAATTCATAGAAGCTGCTGCATCGCTGCCATCAAATCCACAGAAGTCCACAATGACACACAATTTGGATGCAGCTATTGTATACATACAGTGAAGCCACGAGCAAATTGCTTCACAGATGCAAGCATGCATGGACGCGCAGATACGTGCACACAACTACAGCTGTGTAGGTTTAATTTGGGTTTCAACTTTCCTTGAACATACATCAGACTCACATCTACTCTCTCAGCACAAGAGGCGGCACCAGCCAAAACCAACATACTGGCCGTGTGTGTGTGTGTGTGTGTGTGTGTGTGTGTGTGTGTGTGTGTGTGTGTGTGTGTGTGTGTGTGTGTGTGTGTGTGTGTGTGTGTGTGTGTGTGTGTGTGTGTGTGTGTGTGTGTGTGTGTGTGTGTGTGTGTGTGTGAGTGAGAGAGAGAGCGAGAGAGAGACAGGGATAGAAAGAGAAAGTAAGAGCAAGAGGAGTGAGGTAGGGAGAGATGCACAGAGAAAAGAAACCTGTGTATTTACATATGCAATCACACACATTATTGAAAGATGGCAGCTTCTTAAACCCCCATAGACAAAAATGACTAATGCACCTTGGGAATCATCTCCTTTTTTCCCTCATATTTCCCTTCTTCTCTTCCGCTCTGCTTCCTCAGTGCTGGCTGGATATTGTAACACAGTAATTATTCTCAGTATGAGATTTATGGAGTGGCTTACACCAATTGCAGTGTTTGTGAATATTGTGGGCGAGGTAAGGAGACTCGCGTTTCACAGCATGGTTCCACTTAACACTCCCATCGGCACATCACGTGGAAAAAATGAAGCTAACTAAGCAGTGATAATGCTGATTCTGCACCAGCTGGGATAAATTGATATTCATATGTTTGATAAGAGGCAAGAAATTCCGGCCTCATACAGTATGCCTTTTGTTAAGTCAGTTTGAAATTCTGTAATATAGGCAACTTATAAAGAATTTGGCGACAGGAAATGTTGTGAATTTGGTAACATCTAAGTTGAAACTTAAAAATGGCAACAGGAGTTCTCTGCAAGTAATGTTATAGCTATTGGATGTGCTTTACTGGTTTAGGAGGTCAAACTATAAACAGTAGTAATTCTCTGAATAATGTATCTAATGACTACATGCAATAATGTTCAAATTGCATACTGATTGAAATCGATGCAGGAAAAAGGATTTTAAATAAAAACATACTGTCCGTTTTTCTTGAAAACAACTACAGTATATGTGGTCAATTAATGCATGTTTGACAGAGCAAATTGTTCATTCAGCCCAGAACGGATCACTGTCTCTATGTTAATGTGTACGTTAACCTGTACAGTCCATTTTAGGGAAGTTACCTGTACAGCCATGATCCAATATTGCAATTTGCCCGGATCTTTACAAACCAGATAGTTTACATAAATTAAGTGACCTTTCGTAATCTTCTTTTTAGTAATCAATATTAATCCTTGCTTTTCAGCACTGCTGGATTTGGGGTTGTGTTTAAAAATGATTTGCACTTTTAATTTTTTCTGCTTCTTCCACGGTTGCTTTTTAAGAAGGCTGTGTTGGCAATTAAAAAAGGAAGTGATGACATGGTTTTAGGAGCAGATTGAGAAGGCTACTCCCCCTAAGCAGCATTGACACCCATTCGTACAAGCAAGAGGACTTAACAAACACAAAAGATAGTCCTATGTCATATAATGATATTAATAATATAACATATAAATCTTATATAGTGTAATATTTTTTAAACAAAATACAATGCAAAGTTATATCGGGGAAGAATATCAGCACATTTATTTAAAAAACAGACTTTTCTTATGCAAATACGCCGCATGAAACAGAATTTGGGGGGTTATTTCTATCTTAACGACACCAGTCTCCCCTGGTTATACTAGAACTGTGCAAACAAAAAAGAACGAGCCATGGTCGCTGAATACGAGCCACCAGGACAGTCAAATGTGGTAAATCAAAGGAGGATGAAGGAGTCGTGATACAACCCAACAGTAAGAGATGAAGTGATCGCTTAGCTCATGCAATTTCCACGAGTACAGCCAAAGCACGACTTGTTAATAATTTAACAAAGTTTTGTATTGAAATGTCTTTGTCATTTTTCCTTGTCTGTTGCATGTGTAGGGAGCTTGGCATGCGTGTGTTTGAGTCTGTTTTTTGTTTTGTTGTTATTTCGACAAAAACGTTATCCTGTGTGCGGTGAGGTTTATGACGTTAAATAATGTTGTTGTTCATCATCAGTAACAACAGAACACATTATTTTCATCAGTGTTTCCAGGCCTCTGTTTTTTGTGTGGTGAACACTTGAAGTTTGTGAAAAGACGTAGCACTGACTCATGTTCAGGACCCAAATGCAAAGCGGGGAAAGTCTCCCAGTGGGTCTGTTTTAATAAGCGCAAGTTCTGATCGACCCTGGGCCGTGCGCTGTCTGTTGTCGAATCCCTGCACAGCTTTAGCCAAACATTTTCCTCAGCATGTTTATATCCACCACACTCACTCCCACCGCTTCCTTTCATCACAAAGGATAAAGTGATAGAGTGACTTTTCCAAATTGCTTTGTTAATTTTTCTTCTTTAACTTGGATGTATATTTATTTTAACGGGGAAGACCTTTCAGATGTTTACAATGAAGAACGCTTAGCCCCTGAGAGGTCGTAGTGATGAGAGGCATTGGAATGTATTTAAAAGATGACTGTGATCTTTGTAGGAGCGGGAAAGAGGGTCACAAATATCCATACCTGGATTTACACAGAAAATAATCACAGACTTGAGCTCAGTGTACCAGGGTTATCACTAAGAATTTGAGTCTATCATAACATATTGTATTTTCAAATTAAACCCCACTGCTAAACACTGCTGGGGTCATTTTCTCCCTTTAGGGGAGAAATCGTTATTTGTAAAGGACTGATTTATGGTTCCGCAAACTAAAGAGATCATTACAATTTAAACATTTAAAGGTCCCCGATTACAATATACTCTTTTTCAACAATATATTAAAGATTTATGTATATGAAGTGTTTGGCTGGAATTCCCAAACAGATGGTGCGCATGCCATAAACCTCTCTGCTTCAGACCTGTTCCAAAAGTGCTGATTCTGTGTTTGTCACTTTGAATGCTAATGAGCTGCTGCTGGCCACGCCCCTCTGCAAGAGGATTGTTTTAAAAAAACACAATGATGATTTAGGAGGAGATTCAGGAGACAGGTGTTACCTTGGTTGGTTATTGGCTAATGGTTGCACAACCCAAAATGTTGACATCACAAAGTGTCCAAAATCTGATCAGCTCATTTTCAGACAGGTTTCTGTATAGATGGACCAGGAAAAAAAGAGGGAGAATCTCTTTTGCTGAAATTTCCAAATCTCTTAACACAGAGGGGACACATATTTGTGTATGAAAAAGTGGATTTTGCATAATAGGTGACTTTAAATACAACATGTTGTTGTGGTCACAGCAGTCTGCTGTGTTTTTCCTCCTCCTGGGTTTGCCACTCCCCCTGTCGGTCTCACTTCACACCTGGCCGTCATCTGCAATCATGCTCACCTGGTCGTCATCTCCAATCAACTCCCCTTCATAAACCCTTGGATTCCCTGCTGTCGGTGCCAGATCGTACTTCGCTCTACAGTGGTAATGATACGTACCCGGCTCCAGTTTACCTTGTTACCTTGTTACCTTGTTACCTTGTTACCTCGCTACCGAACTCTCGTCTCTTGTTGCCTTTGACCACAACCTAACTCTGTTTCCCTCTGCCTGCAGTTATCCGGATCACGCACTCCAGCTCGCCTGCCTCACCCTCCCCCCGGTTTCCGCGTCCTCTACCTGCTCCTCCACCTCACTCAATAAACCCCCTTGCATCAATTCAACACCGTCTCTTGTCTGCTCTTGGGTTCAGAATCGTTATCATAACAGAACGATCTGGCCAAGATGGACCCAGCAGACATGGACAGCATCCGCGGAGCTCTCGCCGCCCAAGGCACTCAGGTTGCTGAGCACAGCCAAGCCCTCCGGGAAGCTATGGAAGCCGTTAAGAATCTCGCTACCCGAGTCACTCAGATGGGTGCGCAATTGGACTTACTAGCCCCCTTACCACAGCGCCTCCACCGTCAGCTTCACCTCCGCCGGCCCCCACTCTCCCGACACACCTGCCACGAGCTCGTGAGCCTCTCATTCCTGCGCCTGAGCGCTACGCTGGGGACATGGGTATGTGCAGAGCCTTTTTGATCCAGTGTTCACTAGTTTTCAGTCAGCAGCCCCTCACCTATCCCACTGAAAAGGCTAAGATCGCCTACATTATGGGGTCACTTAAGGGTAACGCATTAGAGTGGGCTTCAGCATTATGGGACAGTGATTCCCCAGTCAACGATAATTTTGAGCTTTTTGTAGCCGAAATGAGGAAGGTTTTTGATCATCCAGTAGAGGGAGGGGACGCCGCCAAGCGGCTTATTTCCCTTCGTCAGAGCTCCCGCAGTGTAGCTGAGTTCTCCGTCGAGTTCCGGACCCATGCAGCCAGGTCGGGCTGGAACGACAGGTCACTATGTGGGCTTTTTCTTTCCGCTCTCAGCGAGTCAATTAAGGATGAGCTGGCTACTAGGGAGGAGTCTAACACTCTCGATGAACTGATCTCCCTTTCCATCCGGCTGGATAATCGTCTACGCGAGCGGCGTAGGGAGAGGACAGGCAGTTCCGTACCCCCGGCACTCGCTGCTTCCTATTCTCCTCACTTCCCGAGAGCTGCTCTCTCTGCCCCCGTGACACATGCAGTCACTGAAGAGGAGCCCATGCAGCTGGGGCGCACTCGTCTTACCCAAGCGGAGCGGCTTCATCGGATCAAGACCGGAGTGTGTCTGTACTGTGCGCTGCCCGGGCATCTCATCTCCACCTGTCCGTCACGACCAAAAGACAGGGCTCGGCAGTGAGACTCGGGGCCCTGCTGAGCCACGCCCCCTCCGTCCCCGTTCCTCACTATGCACGCTCACCGCTGGATGCCACTCTGCTGTTCCTCGGTCATCCCTTTCCGGTATCGGCCCTTGTGGATTCGGGAGCGGATGAGAACTTCATCGACGCCGGCTTCGCGTCTCAGGTTGGCATTCAGTTGGAACAATTACCCTCTCCATTAAACGCTAATGCCTTAGATGGCCGCCACCTGGCCCTTGTTACTCACTGTACTAAGCCCCTGGAGTTAATTGTTTCTGGTAATCACCACGAGATGCTTCAGTTTCACGTCATCCGGTCTCCCCTTATTCCCCTGGTTCTGGGCCACCCCTGGCTCAAGCGGCACAATCCCCAATTTGACTGGTCTTCTGGCAAGGTGGTGAGTTGGAGCACTTTTTGTCACTCCACCTGCTTACAGTCTGCCCTGTTTCCAACAGAGGGAGGTGTCCCCTTGCCCCAGGAAACCCCCGACCTCTCCTTGGTCCCCCCCATCTATCATGACCTGGGAGAGGTGTTTAGTAAGTGTCGTGCACTCACCCTGCCTCCCCATCGCCCCTATGACTGTGCCATTGATCTCCTCCCCGGTGCCCCTTTGCCCAGTAGTCGCCTGTATAACTTGTCCCGTCCTGAGAGGGAGGCCATGGAGAAGTATATTAAGGATTCTCTTTCGGCTGGCCTCATGAGACCCTCCTCTTCTCCTGTTGGTGCAGGATTTTTTTTTGTTGCCAAGAAGGACAAGTCTCTTCGTCCATGTATTGATTTCAGGGGACTCAATAACATTACAGTCAAAAACAAGTATGCCTTGCCCCTCATCAGTTCCGCATTTGAGCCGCTGCAGGGTGCTACAGTCTTCTCCAAGTTGGATCTACGCAATGCCTACCACCTGGTGCGTATCCGGGAGGGCGATGAGTGGAAGACTGCTTTTAACACCCCCCTCGGCCACTTTGAGTACCTGGTCATGCCCTTCGGCCTCACTAACGCCCCTGCCGTGTTCCAGAACCTGGTAAACGATGTCCTCCGGGATTTTCTCAACCGCTCAGTTTTTGTCTATTTAGACGACATCCTTATTTTCTCTCGCAACCAGGAGGAACACTTCCAGCATGTCAGGCAAGTTCTTCAGCGGCTGTTGGAGAACAAATTATATGTGAAGGCCGAGAAGTGTGAGTTCAGTGTCACCTCTGTATCCTTCCTTGGGTTCATCATTGAGAGCGGGCAAGTGAGGACCTGTCCCGAGAAGGTCAGTGCAGTGACAGACTGGCCCATTCCCGATTCCCGCAAGAAACTGCAGCAGTTCCTGGGATTTGCCAATTTCTACCGGAGGTTCATCCGTGATTACAGTAGGGTTGCAGCACCTCTCACCCGTCTCACCTCTCCTGCCCGCCCATTTGCCTGGACGCCTGAGGCGGAGACTGCCTTCTCTGGTCTTAAAAGACTTTTCTCGTCTGCCCCCATTCTTATCCAACCTGACCCCTCCAGGCAGTTCATCGTGGAGGTCGATGCGTCTGACACGGGGGTGGGGGCGGTCCTGTCCCAGCGCTCAGCTTCTGATGAGAAGATTCACCCCTGCGCCTTTTTCTCTCGCCGGCTGGTACCTGCTGAACGTAACTATGATGTTGGTAACCGAGAGCTGCTGGCTGTGAAACTGGCATTGGAGGAATGGCGGCACTGGCTTGAGGGGGCAGAACAGCCGTTCGTGGTTTGGACCGACCACAAGAATTTATCATACATCCAGACAGCTAAGCGCTTGAATTCCCGCCAAGCCCGGTGGTCCCTGTTTTTTGGGCGGTTTAATTTCTCCCTCACCTACCGTCCCGGATCCCGTAACGTCAAACCTGACGCCCTCTCCCGTCAGTTTAACACTATGAACACACCGGCCTCCCCTGACACTATCCTCTCTCCTTCCTGCCTCAAGGTTGCTGCTGTCACCTGGGAGATAGAGTCCCTCATCCGGAAGGCCCAAGTCACCGAACCAGATCCGGGCAACGGCCCTCCTAACCGTTTCTTTGTCCCCAGTTCGGTTCGCTCTCAAGTTCTGGTGTGGGGCCACACATCGCGCTTTGCCTGTCACCCTGGCGTGGGTCGCACCCTGTCCCTCCTGAAGAGGCACTTTTGGTGGCCAGCGATGGACGCTGACACCCGGGCATTCGTGCTTGCCTGCACGGTGTGTGCTCGGGCCAAGTCCTCCCATCAACCTCCTGCTGGTCTGTTACGCCCTCTCCCTGTTCCTGGTCGGCCCTGGTCCCACATTGGCCTGGATTTTGTGACTGGTCTTCCCCCCTCTAAGGGCCACACTGTAATACTCACCGTTGTGGACAGATTTTCGAAGGCGGTTCACTTCATTGCGCTTCCTAAGCTCCCCACTGCCACCAGAGGGACTCCAGCTGCTTGATGTCAGCATTTATTTCGCTTCTCCACGGTGCTTTTCCTGACCCGCTCGTGCCGACCGTGGACCCAGTTCGTTTTCCCAAGAGTGGAAAGGCTCTCCACCTAGGCGGGCATTGTCACCTGTCAACAAGGGTAACACACAAGAAGCAGTCTAAATGTATTAGAAACATGAAAATCTATATAGGTACATTTCAACCAATGCATGCGTTTTGGGGGGAAATCCCAGCTTTGAGTACAGACATTCCTTATGAAATGCCCACAAATTCGATGTCCTTGCGACACCAGTCTCCCCGGTTTCGAAATGCAACACCCTGGGATACCAGCCACTTGTTCCTGCCAGTAATTGGTACATCTCGTCCCTGTTCCACCAGGACATCAAATGGTGGTATCAGGAGTGGAGTGTGACACAAAGCAGGTGTATCGCTTGCCGCATTTCCGAGACAGCAAACCGCTGTTATTCTGATTGAAATGCTGTCTTCCCTGTCTGGCTGTGTAGGAGCTGGTCACTGGTGTGTTTGGTCTGTTTGTTGTTGATTCACCTCCTTGTGCGATTTATACGTTAAATATGTTGTCTTCTCTAAAACGAACATTATTTAACCCCTCGTTTTTGTTGGTGATCACTATTAGTTTGTGAAAACAATCTGACTCATGCGGCCAAATCAAGCTGAAGTCCCATGGCAATCGCAACTCTCACCCGGGCCATGCGCTCTCGTTTGAAGCCTCACACAGTCCCCTTCTCCCCGACAGTTTATTCCACCCACCCACCTCCACCGCTTTTTCACAACAATCCACAGTATTAGAGACTTTTCCAGATTGCTTTGTATTTTCTTCTTTCTGGATGTATATACTTGATTGGGGAAGTTTATGGCCATGAGAAAGTAGCCCTGGGGTTCGGGGAGGCCTCAATGTATTTAAAGACCTTCTCAAGCGGGAAATCATTTCATCGGGTTTACACCAGAGAGGACATATCACAGCCTGGAGCTCATGTAGGAGGGTTACTGTTGTGGTCACAGCATCTGTGTGTTTTTTTCCCCCCTGGTTGCACACTCCTGTCTGTCTCACTCACACTTTGGGCGTTCATTGTGCTATTATGTCGCAACTAGGATCATTACAATAACAAATCCCCGTTACATAACCACATTATAAGATTCTGAGCTGTCTGGTGGCAGATTACCCATACAGATGTGCGCATGATAAACCTACCCTGCTTCCAGACCTGTTACCATGTTTCTTGTTTTACCTTGAATGCAAACGAGCTCCCTCGCCTCTCGGGGTTGTTTGACCAACAACCTAATGTGTTTGGGCTTTCGGCGTGCCTGGTTGTTTTTGGAATGTCACAACCCAACATGTTGCTCACAAGTCGTCCCCCGGTTATCCGCTCCTTTCGCGGTTTCTTCAGCATGACTCAAAAACCCTTTGCATCAATTCAACACGGACACATTGTTGCATTTTTCATAATCGTGACTTTAATACAACATGTTGCACAATTGTTTGAGCAAATTGGCAGATCAAATAGGGTACCTGTATGCTGTAAATCATTGGTAAATGTTTTAACCACATAGCATTCAATTATGTTTGGGCGTAGAGTTCATAATTACCTCTAATGGATTTCAATTACAATATTTTCATTATAACAGCAAACCTTTGGTTGATCCATTTTGTGTGTAAAGAAGAAGAAGTTTTATCTTTTCCCAAAAGTGTTAAGAAACTGCAAAAAATAAATTGCAGTTGATTTTTCTTGTTTTTCTGCAAGGTCTTTAAACATATGTTACTCCTTTCAATATCTTGAGTGTATCAATGGTTGGCAGCAGCAGATATTGTCCCTGTACTGTAGTCTTGGCATTAACCTTCACACATGACCACTGCTCTTTTTCTTACGTTCACTCCCGACCTACTCTTTGGTTGACTCCCCACAGAGTCATAAATCAGAGCAACACACAGCTCTTTGGTAATATCAGTTTTCACAGTTCTGCTCCCTTCCAACAATACAAATTAGTAATAGAGATCAATGAAAAGCAAATGTGAGTCTATGCAGAGGTGGCCAAACACACAGTGACAGATTGCGTAATCCTTGTGTGCTCCGATTTACAGCCATCAAACTACACTGATGTGAACACTAAAACCAGGTCTTAACCCAAACACATAAAGCTATAATTTCAAGAAACAGCTAAAACCTTGAATTACTTGAAAAGATCAATACCACTTTTATATCTGTCCTTTATTTCTGAAACTGAGCCAGGATACTGTTAACTTTTCTAGCATGTATTTGTCATTGTTAGGTTGCAACTCAACTAGAGAAGACTCCTTCACACAACTTCTCAGCAAATCACTATTTGGCTTATACCTCCAGGTTAGGTGAAACGGAGGAAGGTAGTTTGCAGAAAAAGTGCATAAGGATCCTTTCTCGTTTCATTGATTTCCCACTGATAGTATAGCAAGTGTCAAAGACTGACAAAAAATATTGGTTGGGGCTTGAGGTAGCATTTTTATCAGATAAAGCAAATATAAAGCTGTTATTGTGCCTTGGTGATGGTGCTGGATGTTAGGGATAACTTTCAAATTGAATCAATGTAGTCAATGTTTCAATCATCATCAACGTCATTTGAACAATGTGTCTGTTTCTCTGACAAAACAGTTGGAAACTAAATGGAAAGGAAATCTCAACCCGTCCAAGACATTATCATATCCAGCCGCAAACTAAAAATCCCTGAAATCGTGTAGATTAGTTCTAAAAAGTGTTATTCAGCCGCACACAAGGTCCAAACCATGCTCTTCAACAGTGTCCGCCCTTCTGAATTGTCCTTGAGCACCGTTCCCATGTAAATCAAGCCCTGGATAACAGTAGAAGCTGTCAGAACAAGGGTCCTGACCTGAGCCACAGTTTGACAAACACTGTCTCTCTCCAGCCTTTTAGATTTTCTCACAGTTATACAGGAGGAACACCCTGCTGAGTATCTCCATGCCAGACCTCTACATATGTCGGCCAGACAATAACACACGCATTTGGTCCAGGTTGTGAGGAAGCAAAAGCGCCACACCCTGCAGGGCAACCAGCTTGTCAATAAATGTGCCAGACTCATTTGTGCATAGGTTTCTGCACTAAAATGTATCCTCACTTTTAGTGGGAGTTGATTTTTCAATCAACAGATAGAATGACAAAATCTTGGTTTTTGCACAACATACTGACCCACCCAGTTTGCGATGTGTTCAGGGGCAGGAGGCGGAGGATACAGGGTGACCCCTCGCAGTTTTAGCTAGCCCCTGGAAGATTTGCAGATGAAGGTTAGGATGACAGCAGCAGAGGTCTTAAAAGGTCAATCCGGGGTTAAAGACATGCAGGGTGGGTCTGCTTTTCCCTGCCAGGAAAAATGTCAAAGCTCCCATCTGGAACCCTTCCCTCTTTACACAGAAATAGCTTTCACTGATAATAATACCTTGTCAGAACAACCTGTGATTGTGTCAGCTAAAAACCTTGACTTGAAACTTTGATGGTTGTCCACAGTTTTTGTGGCAATTTTGGGTGCTCAAATTGTGTACAATGTTTGTCATGATGTAATGATACATTTATCTAACTTTAACTGGAAAAAAAAGGTAGAGGCAATCATGAGCCACGGGTGACTTATAGGAAAAACAGTTTTACCAGCATAGCCAGCTGTGAGGCAAGTGGTCTGAGCAAGCCGTAAACTGTGATGATAAGGAGAGAAGCAGGAGATAAAGAGGGCTAAACTGTTTGATTTGGCCTTGCGCTGGACTGGGCTGCTAAAAAAAGAGGCAAGAGAAGATAGAAAGATAAAACATTTAATGAAAGAGAGACTGACACAGAGGGAGTGATATAGTCCAGAGGTGACAACCACACATGCTCAAACACAAGGAGGGACACCAACAGTCACAAGACTCTAGAGGGGTTTTTGGCAGTAGCCTGTTGGATTTTTAAAGTCCCACTGAACAAACTTTTAAAGACTTTCATTCGAAAAGTACTATGGCCGCAATCAAAGTGTGTATCTGTGTGGTTTATGATCAGTATCCGGTCAGCAATCTCTATAAGGAAACTATACTAGCTAATTTAAGGTGAAGTAAGCAATTAGGTTGAAAACACACTAACAAATAGCTTGTGTAAAAAGGTTGCCTTTCTCCCTGATCACTAGGCACCCTTCCCCAACAGTAAGCGTGTGTTTGTTTGTTTAACAATAGTGCAATGTTTTAAGGTATTCGTCGATTAGGGATCAAGCTCAAGGAAAGTGCAAACATGTGTGCGTCATTTTGTAATATTAGCAAGAAAAGGCTGGGTTATGTTAAAGTTTGGGAAGAAAGGTAAGCTAGTTCTGCAGTAAATTAAAGTCTGTCATATTTAGTGAGCTCATTGCTATGAATGGGTGCATAAAGAGAGATGTGAAATGTCAGAAATGATTTGGAAAACTTAAATTAATGCCATGCTCATTATTTTGTGGGATTCAGATTGTCAGGGTTGGGGAAACAGGACCTAAGTGCAGTAAATCAAGGGGAAGCAGGTAAGGGTCAAAAACAAAAAGCGAGCTTTATTCAAAAGCTGTTGACGAAAGCACGAAGCAAGGGGAACACAGGACATGAAAAACACTTAGCTTCAGAAGAGGCAGGTATCTTGGACAAGATCAGGGAAGAAATGACGACGACCGAACAACAGACAAAAGGGAAACTGGGACTAAATACACAAGGGTATTCACAAGACGAGAGACAGCTGGAAGGGGGAGGAGAAACACAGGGGCAACAGGTGAACACAATGACACAATCAGGCACAGGAGGGAAACGCAGACAGGAAGTGAAGCTTAACGAGTGACACAAGAGGGGAAAACAGTTCAAAATAAAACACAACACAAGGACATGGCAGACACAAAACAAGGATCATGACACAGATGCTTCATTTGGTATAGCTCACCCTTACCTGGGCAGTTGTTAGGTCCCAGTTTGTTTAATAATGATAAAGTAAATTGCCTTCAAAAGGGGGAGAGTCCAGTTGGGCGCTTGCTGTGAGGCTGCAGTTTTCTTTAGTTTGTTGTTCTTTTGCTTCTGTTTAAAACTGTTTCATTGCAATTCCCAGATTTAATTACTGCCCTTGGTTTTAGTCAACTTTTTTTTTTACAATTTCCACTTTGTCGGCACTAATCCTTTTTCTTTTTTAAAGTTCTTTGTTGCCTAACAACCTCATCTGGCCTTTTTATGGGACAGAACCACTCGGACACACTCCTCTAAATGTCCTTTATTTTTAACTCCCACTGCCTTCCTTATTGTACATCCATGGCCTTTCTCTTGTCCTGTGCACGAGCACAAACGCCCCCTGTTGCTGATTGGCTGTGATGTTGTTTTGTTGCCACTGTTGACTTTCATTTACAAAACCAGGGCCGTGAGAAGGTATTTGCTATTTTTTTTCAAAACTTTGTACTCCCTGACTGCACCTTATAATACAAATCCTCTTTTCTTTCTAAAATTACTGTAAAATGTTTACTACTGTTCACAGCAGTAACTGCAGACAGTTGAAGGTCCTATCCCATCCATTTCTTGTGGGAAACTAGCCTGAAATGTTCTACTTTGACTGTCAACCCTCCCAAAATAACAGCATAGATTGAGGATTAGAAAATTAGTCTGAGATTTAAATGACGTGCACAAATGTCTGCCACAACTGGACAAGTGCTTGAGTTGTGGTTTCTGTAATGCGGCCATTTGGAGTGGTGTACTTTGAAATGGTTGTCTACCGAGGTGTGGAGAGATTCTTTGTAGAAATTAATTTATTGGGGAGGTTGTGGCTCAGGAGGTAGAGCAGGGTTGGTAATTGTATCTCCGGCTTCTACTGACCACATGAACCCCAAACTGCTCCCACTGGCAAGACCAGCTCCACCGCCAACGATGTATGAATGTGTGTGGGAACGAGCAAGAAGGATGGAGAGGTACAAAAACCTTCCTTAGGTGCAGTACCCTGCCTGTGTGTGAGAAGACCAGAGAGACCAGAACAGGAAGGAAGTGGAGAGCCAATGAAACAGAGTAAGGAAGTATTGGTTATCTGATGAAGCAGTTTTTTTAAGTGAGACAAAAAAAAAAACAAGCCTCCAGGCACAACTGTAACCTGACGCAGCATGATGACATTTTAGGCGCGTTACCTTCTGCCTTATCACGGTCAAATCGATTATCCTTAACATCTCTGTAACAAAGACCAGGCTTACAGAAATCAAAGTCAAACTGTCTGGCTGGACCTCCATCATAGAATTAAGCACAGATATAGAAATCAAGTTAAGCCTGACTTAATGCAAGATGGAGTGATTGAGGAAACAGTGAGACATTAGGTGGCAAAATGAGGTCAGTTAAAGGATATGCCGGCGGTATGTATAGCACAAAGACACACAGTGCAATAGTATTTTTGAGAAAACAGCCTTGTAATAAATCCCATGCCTTTACCAATAGTACTGAAACATTATGTTTACCAGCGGGATAAGCAACAATATAAAGGCAAAAGAACGTTTATTTTTCCACTGTGGCTGGATTAAAAGTGATTAACTTAAACTTCAACTGAAATTAAACTATTGTTGTTTGTTTCAACATTCGTAGTTAAAATTCGTCAAAATTGTGAATGCCAATTGATTTGTGAAATATCTGGCCTGTAAAATCAGCAGCAACCACATAATCAGTTATAAAGTTTGCATAAACATACATGTAATCTTAAATAGTGTGTGTGAGGAAGTTTAAGTCACAAATTTGACAGAGCATATGCATATACCATAGAAACTCACTATAGTTGATATTTCCTTACGCAAATAATAAGGGGTGATTTCAAACTTCAGATTCCCAAGATATAACAAGTTTTAAAGCATACACAAAAAGTGTCAGTCCAAAATGTATTCTTCACATCGCCAAATCCAAAGGCGGGTTTAAGCTGCAGATATTGTGACCACTTTTAATCATAATGCAGACAGCCATGTCCGACACTAACTGTTATTCATTTAGGCCCAGTGGACCACAGGTGACCTCCTTTAGCATAACCTAAAGAGACAAGCTCAGCTTTATATAACGTGGCGAAGAATATCCATTTCACTTTGGGGACTATGTTCTCCTCATTTTCTCCTCCTTCATATCAAGCTGTCAGATCACACTTTCTCCTTCTGCCTGAAGGATAACAATATTAGTGTATTCGATAATAACTCTGCCACACTCCCCAGATATGACCTAGTTTTTCCTGTTGTATCTCTATGTCGATCTGAGGGTCTGCCTGGATCGAGTTAGCGAGAGTGACGGGTTAGTGTTTTGCGGGGGGGTGTCTAAGCTGCCTTCTGTATTACAGCGCACTGTCAGGCCTGGATTACTTATCCCATTAAGGGTGGAAAGAGAGATGGGCAAAGATGGAGTGGATTGGAGTGCTGGTAAGAGTCAATAAGAGGAAGAGAAGGGAATAAATAGAGTAATTAAAATACAAGGGGGTCAGAGGGGAAAGAAAAGCAGCAGATCGGCAAAGGCTAGGATAGAGATGGGGATGTGGTTTGGAACAACAATGGGAACAACAGAAGTACAATCAAAGCCCCGTTCAATCTAACTGTCCCACATTGTCTGTAAGAATGATAACTTTTTGACAGGCAACATGCAGTAGCCAAAAAGTAAGGTGCGTCCTTGAAGCAGGGCTGTCTGTGCAACTGGCGATTGTGGTTTGTGTCTGCCTCTCTTGACAGTGGCCAACATTAGACTCAGCATACGATATGAAATACCCCTTCCTTCTTACATGCTCTGTAGATCTCTCACAGTCAAACAGCTAACTAGCTAGCTAACCCTTACACATCCCAAGGCATCAAAACAGGGACAAAGTGTAAAGCATGCATTTAGCCTAATTGGGGTTGACGGTGACATTGACGATGCATCTCAATTGCCCCTTTTCCACCAAACTGGACCCGGTTCAAGACCCGATCTTTAGCTTTTCTGGCGCTTTTCTGGTTCTAGCCTGTAGCAGTAGCACCCCTTGTGTTTCTACCGCTCAGAGGCCGAGTGGAGCTCTGGAGATGCATCATTGCGTCATCGTTTGCATCATGACATAACCATTTACGTGCCCTCTTATGACACACACAGAGTTTTACTTCGCAGATTTTCTCCCCAACGTCGTTCACATCAACGGCAATAGAGGACTGTGTCGGGTAGATGCTCGTGTAGTTTTTAATCATACGAAGCCAGATTAAATTAAAGAACTACTTCTCCAACCTTATATATCTCTCCAGAGAGCCGTGGTTCATTATTTATTAATGTGGTTCAGCGGCATTTACCGCCCACTGCAGTGCTGCTCGCCCAACGGCGTTTAGTCTACCGTTAGCTCACGGTGGAGTTCGCTGAAAAGTATTCACTGTCTGACTGTCACACAAGCAGCTGACGCATACCTATCCCCATACTGTAAGTGAATGTGTTTCAGTCTGAACTGACACTGTTTGGCATCACAACACTGTTATGAAAGTTTCTCTGGCATTGGGCAGGTGATGTTAGCATAGCAACCGAAGCTAATCTGACTATCTTGACTACTTTGCTATCCTATTGCCGTTTTCTACAGGCATATTTTACCGGTGTAGTTTTCGTTATGGTTTTACTTGTGATGGCAACCTGTGTAGCCCATGTATTAATTCCATCTGATAGCTGCAAAAATACAAAACAACAGGAAAACCCAATGATCAATAACAGTGAACAGATGGTCATTAAAGTTAGGCTAAAATAAACAGCATCACACTGAGCCTGTTTAGTGTTTTTATAAGTGTGTGATCGCATTCCAGTCAATTTGCTCAGCGCTACTGCTTGCTCAAACTTGTATTCGCTGTACTCTCGTTATTGTTCAGGTTAATCTTGGAAAAGCGGCAAATGTGATCTGGACTTATTCTTGTAATCACAAGGAAGGTACTGTACCTACCACACAGGTCTGCAGACTATGTTTTGTCTTGCGTGTTTTAGGAGAACAGATAAAATTCATTGACAGTAAACTTTTAACCAGGATTTGCTCTACATGTTCAGTGATAATGTTAGCCAGTTATGATTTAAACTATGGAATTGTAATGCAGCATAAATCCCTCCCCATTTCCCTTTTACAGTGTGTCACTTTTTCTACTGCACAACATCCACAACTGGCCATTCAAGTTTCAACAAATGTAAATTCTAGGTAAGAGGGTGAAGCAGGGCGGTCTGGAACGGAGGATGGGAAAAGGGGGCAACGTCCAAACAGACGGCAATGGGAGGATAGGGTTGGGAAATGGAAACCATCGGCAGGCGCATACAATTTGTGTCAACCTCTCACTGAGTGATATGATAAGATGGTAGAAGGGGTGAAGGGCTGTTGAGGGAAAGAGAGATATTAGGAGGGCCAGTGGCGTGGTTCCTCTTATCCTCAAAGCCTTTCTTTCTCGCTCAGTGAGACCACCATCTGAAAGAGAGCCATGGGGGGGATACACACATTGAGTTAATGCCTTTAATGATAAATACTGCTTGTAGGCTTCTCTGGTTTGCATTTCTGAAAGTGAAAACACACCCTATAAAGTCCACTGTCCCACCATTATGTTTCTAAATGTTTACCCAATCACATTTTCAAATCTAGAAACTGATCCTACTATGCCTTGGATTTCATGTAATGTATAACACACTGATATACAGAAGTAAGGTCTAATCATTCATAGAAGAAAGACCGCTAATCTGCAGGAAAAAAATGATAATACGTATGTTTCCCTTTGTTTTACAAATGATTGGATTGTATTAATTGAGGGCAAGGTCCGATAATTTGCAAAATTGAATGTAAAGTTTTTAGAGGAAAATGTAGTCTTTCTTAGCAGTTAAGTCTTTCTCTGCTCACCTCAAGTTTCTTATCAAGGACCTGTGATGGATTGGTTTTACGTTTATGGCTTCTTCGGTTGAAAAAACTTCTTCTTCACACATTATGTTAACCTATTGCACTTCAGATATGGAGCATTAAGCACAAACACATCTACCGTAACCATTTGACCTTTGAATTGCCTGTTAAAGGATCTGACTCAACCTCCAAGCGTCTACCAACTTAACTGAGTCATTTCCACATGCTTGACACAGAAACCACATTTAAGAATGAGCAACATGTGCTGGCATTGGCCTTTAAAATCAAACATATTTCTGAGATCATGTACTCCCATGATTTTCTGAATAAGTTACATCGACATTGTAACTTTATAATCTTGTTGAATACTTGTTAAAACTGTATGTTTAACCATGAGGCTTATAGCATTGCTGCTGCTCCATCTGCTCAAGTTTAATGCGTAGGACACTTATTGTGTTGATCAGTAAGACATTATACTTAAGTAAGGAACCAAAAAATGTATGCAGGGGAACACAGATTGTGCAAATGGTTCCACCACACGAATGCACACAGAAAAAAGCCTGAAGAATGAATCAATGTCTGACCACTGCTCGAAGGTGAGATCTGAGAATCCATGACCTCTGTTAACATAACAACAAGGCCCTATCTTCTATACATCCATCTTCAATCATTATCCGGAATCAGGTCTTGGGGGAAACAGTTGCAGCAGAAGTTCCCAAACTTCCCTTTCCATAACCACATCGACCAGCTCTGACTGGGGGATTCCAAGGCGCTCCCAGGTCAACGTGGAGATGTAATGCCTCCACCTGGTCCTGGGTCTGCCCCTTGGTCTCCTCCCAGCTGGACATGCCTGGAACACCTCCCTAGGGATGCAGAGAGGTTGCATTTTTACCAGGTGCCAGATAACTCAACTGAATCCTTTCAATGCAAAGGAGCAGCAGCTCTACTCCGATTCCCTCCCGAATGATTGAACTTTTCAACTTATCCCTAAGGAAGATGCTAGGATACCACCCTTCAGAGGAAACCCATTCTGTAATTCTGTAAAGAGGGTTAATACATATTAGGATATACTGTACACACTCTTTGGTCTTGTATAATAAGGTTTCTAAATGTGATATTATTAATTGACTACACTCTTCTGGTTTTGTTCAGTGGCTGGACATTAGAGGAACAAAGATTTTGGATATTACTGAATAAAAAGAACATTTGGGATGTGTCTGCTTGTTGCTTTGACAATATTTGTTGCTGTTGTTAGACCTTGTGTGTTATTCTTGGAAATACTTGGCATTACTCAATAGCTGGGCAACATCTCAATGTTTCTTGGAAATATGTATCCTGTGAATGCTCTGCTTCTTTGCTACGAATACTCAATGAAAACATTTAGTTCTATCTTGGGATCAGGTCTAATGAAACTCTTCAACCTCTCATCAAACCAAAACAAACAGTCTTTTACAGCACATCTGACATCTGTTGGTGTGTGTGCTTATAGCTCTGCTGTATACACATATATATTTATGTCTGGTTTTGATTCACTAGCTTGTCATTTGCATACAAATTATGGCAGAATACAGTAGAAACTGAATGTCTCAGAAACAGTAATCTTTCTTCTGATAAGATCAGATACTGTATCACTCATCATGTATAGAGAGCCAGTCAACATAATTATCATACGCCATTGAAAAGCTACAATCTGTTGAATATTAATTACAGTGGTTGAAATGGAGGAAAACTAATTTTAAAGGACTGTATAAATATTCTGATCCGGATGTGGTTTGAAGCGCTACAGCCAGTCGGTCAGGACTGCTAAACTAAACTCAAATGAGATGAGCACCACCAGTTTCCAATGGTCTTCTTTATTGAAGATTCGATGACATACTTAGTTGTGTGGTTCTGAAATAAACCCATACAAACAGGAAATGAATAAGGTATACATTAAATACAGTATGTTATCCCACGTTGATGAATCAATCCTGTGTAGCTGCTACAGCATGTGGACTGGTATGACTGCGCATGCAGAACCCTCGTGGCCATTAACGGCTCACATGCACACACGTTTTGCCCTATGCAGCTTACTAGCAGCTTGCTAAATTAACAGGAGGGCACTACAACCACTTTTATACCATATCATAGTTATCAGGTTATATACATACAATTACACACATATTTCCAAACCTGAAATAGCACTTAACAGACGCTACAAAATTGTTCATTAAACTAACTACCACAGACTAGCCTGCTAAGCGGAGAATTAGCATTTTCCCTTTACAGTGTAAAGAACAGCATGACATTATCAAACTAACGGTTCCAATAGAGTTTGCACTTACTTTTAGTTGTCACGTAGGCTTCAACTGTCAACTGTCAACTAGAAACAGGCACAATAATGCAGCAACCAGAACTCCTCGCAGTTCGCATTAAACTCTTACTCCCCACTGACTACGCGAGCCTGCTGGAATTCCCCTACGTGCATACTGCCCCCTGATTGGTCCATTTTCCCTACATTACGGTGGACCTTTTTAACAGCCGCCCCCAAATTAACAACATTAATTTGTACATCAAAAAAGGTCAACATCCACACTTGTATCAACAATCAACATCAAATAGACAAGTCACACAATAGGTCAGCTATCATCAGGTAAAGCAGGAAGCCGGACAAGACGGGCAACTGGCCGGGTGTAAGTCCTGCCCTTGACTTCCACCTTGGCAGCTCTCACTTTCCCATCTGTCCCTGGGAACACCTGTGTGACTCTCCCTACAGGCCAGAGAGCCCGTGGAAGCTGGGGATCGACGATCATCACGACATCCTCAAGTTGAAGATCTGAGGCATCTGTCTTCCACTTCTGGCGGGCTTGAAGGCCTGGCAAGTAGTACTTGATGAAACGCCTCCAAAAATGATCTGCCAGAAGCTGGCTGTGCCGCCAGCGTCGTCGACTCAGCTGTTCTGAGTCCTGGTAGACCACTTGAGGCAACGAAGCATCTCGTCGTCCTAAGAGAAAGCAGTTGGGGGTAATTGGGTCGGGGTCCGCCGCGTCTGCGGACGTGTAGCCCAGCGGCTTTGAGTTGAGGATCCCCTCAATCTCAACAAGGACAGTCCGCAGGACTTCCTCGGTGACGGTCTGCGCTCCAATGATGACTTGCAGTGAAGTCTTGATAGAGCGGATTTCTCTCTCCCAGCACCCACCAAAGTGCGGTGCTCCTGGCGGATTGAAACGAAATCGAACCTGCTGACTGGAAAGGTGGGCCTGGAGCTGTGGTTGAAGTGCTCTGAAGGACTCCTGCAACTCGCGATCTCCTCCTTTGAAGTTTGTGCCCTGGTCACACAAAATCTCATGAGGCTTCCCACGTCTTGAGATGAAGCGTCTCATTGCCATGAGGAAAGAGTCTGACTCTAAGCTGGCGAGGAGGTCAATGTGCACTGCCCTGGTAGTCATGCACTTGAACAGCAGTCCCCATCTTTTCTCATTCCGCCGTCCAATTTTAATTAGATAGGGCCCAAAGCAGTCCACGCCAGTTGAGTAGAATGCTGGCTTGAAAACACGCTGTCGAGCTGATGGTAAGTCAGCCATCTGAGGGGGTTCAGGACGCCCTCTCCATTTCCTGCATTCAGTGCACTTGAACTGGTGTCGCCGTACTGCTTCACGCCCTCTTAACACCCAGTACTTTCTCCTCACCTCAGCGAAAACCCTCTCTGTGCCTGGATGGAACAGTTGCTCATCATAATCCTTGATGATCAGCCGGGTCAGAGGGTGCTTAGGTTCGAGGATGATTGGGTGGACTGCGTCGGGTTCTAGCTCACTGCATCGCCTAAGGCGGCCTCCCGCGCGGAGCAGTCCAGTAGCACTGTCTATTTCTGGACAAAGAGAACTCAGCTTACTACTCCCTGAAATAGGCTTCCCTGACCTCAACTGGGACATCTCTGTTGGGAAGGAGTCTCTCTGTGCTTGAAGAAGGGCTGCTTCTTCAGCTCTCTGGTGAGCGTCCGGGGGTAAAGCCTCTGTGAGGTCAGCCGCCCCGTACAACTGGTGTACACAAGCAGTGATGAACTCACAGAGGGAGTCAGCTTTCTGTGGGTCTGGCAATGATGGATTAGTGGTTGTCAGACCGCAGATGACTGACTGCTTCAACTCACCATCTTGTTCAGCTTGCTTGTCCAGCGGTGGCTGTTCCGGCCAGTGTTGCTGATTCAACCCTCGTCTGAGTTCATGAGCTGGACCCTGCAGCGTCCACCCCAGACGGGTCTTCACCGCTGCCGGACCACCAGGGGGACCCAGACGGACAGGTTCTATGGGTGTGATGAGATGTGGGCAGTCAGATCCAATTAAGAGAACTGGTTGTACCTTGTGAAGTGGCTGAAGAGGCAATCCTGCCAGGTGTTTGTACTTCTGCTGCAGTGTGCTGGTATTGTGGGTGTGCTCTGTCAGGCTAAGTAGTTCTGCTGTGAAAGCACCACGGATGCTGTACTCCTTTTGGGGTTCTGTGACTGAAGCTACTGTGAAGGACACCGCCGCCCCATGAAGCACCTGTTGGTCCTGTTTCACTGTCCTGAGAATTAAGTCCTCTGGCGCCCCCTTGAGGCCTAAACGTTGTGCAGCATCATGAAGGATAATGGTCCTCTCTGACCCGTCATCCAAAACTGCATACGCCTCAAGTACCTTGTCTCCATTTCTTAGTAGGACTTTACTGACTTTCAGTAAGACTTTACGGCTGCACACGGGTCGATCTGCATAAAGCACTTCGTTGGTGGTGCTTACCAGACAGTTCTCTGCTGTGCTGGCCTCAGCCTCCTTCTCTTTCCCTCGGTCATTCACATCATGGAGGATGAGAAGGTGTTTCCGGTTACAGGTCTTGCACAAGGCTTTCAGTGTACACTTGGATGCATAATGGTTACGGCCACACCGCCAGCATCTGTTGTTCTGCTTGATCCACGACTCTTTCTGCTCCTTGGTGAGCTCCTTGAACTTGTTACACCCATTGAGAAAGTGGCTCTCATTATCACAGTAAGGGCAGTAGGTCTTGAATTTACCTTTCTGTGGAGGAGGACAAGCTGATGTCTGGGGTGTGGGTGTATTACTGCTGTCCACCTTCTCTGTGCTCAGAAGAATGGTAGTGGATCTACCTGTAGGCCTTGTGTCTTTACGGTTCTCTTTCTTCTTTGCTGAAGAATCCTGCCTTGAAGAGCTGGGCAACTTCATGCTGTCTTCATGCACTTGCAGCTCATATTCCAGCCAAGTCGAGAACTCACAGAGTGTGGGTATGGCTACTCTCATGGGATGAAGAAATCTCCTAAAGCTGATCTTCAGGTCATGTGGTAACTTACTCTGTAGCCTTGATACATGTGACCCACAATCTAGCTCTGCACGCCCCTCTGCCCCCAGCTGCCCCAGCATACTGACCAGCGAGCGGACACGAAGAGCAAACAGGCGGAAGTTCTTCTCATCATCATTGCTGATGTTCGGGCCATCCATGACCTCAGCGATGTGGCTGAGGACCAGCTTATGAGGTTGTCCATACATCCTTGTCAGGGCATGCATCGTGTCTGTGTAGGGGTGCCTTGAATTGCAATAAGAATCTGCAATTAATAGTGCCTCGTCCAACTTCAAATGGTCACAGAGAATCTGAAATTTGAACAGTTCGGTGGCGTCATCAGGGAGCAGATTCTCCAGCGCCATCCTCAGCCTGTAGAACTCTCGTGGATCTGGGGATGAGAAGCGAGGGATGCTTGGCTTTGGACCTCTATACACCCGCTCTTGTGGGCCGGTAGGTAAACCTTGATGTGGCGGAACCGGTCTGTGAGGTGGTCTGAAACTCACATTGTCAGTGTATGAGTATCCACTGGGGCCATATGATGGAGAAGGCCGCCCGTATTGACCACTCTCTCTTTCCTCAACTTGATGCACGCTCTGATAGCGACTGGCAGGGTGCAGTGGCTGAAACCTGCTACTCTCTTCATAGAGCCCAGGGCCTTGGTGCAGATGATGAGCTGCAGATGACTGGAGCCAAGGTTCAGCATACTGCCGCTGACTTGTTCTCTGCCCTGGTACCTGGAAGCCGTAACGTGATGAACTATTTGGTGGCTCATCTGACAAACTGAGGCCTCTTAATTGCCCAGCCAACTGTGGGGTGGGCATTGCTTGATGCTGGTACTGCGGAACAGGCGACACTGGATACTGTTGTTGTTGGGACGACATGGCACTGAACTGGTGATGAGCATACAGCGATTCTGGTCTGATTGGAACATGAGGGGAATGGCCAGATGCTCCTTGTAACTGAGAGGCATATGCTGGAAGAGATTGTGTCACTGGCTGTGTTGGCGGTGCTGCCAGCTGCTGGAATCCTTGCTTGAGAGCAGCGTTCTCCTGTGACAGGCTCTTCAGCATCTCCATGATTTCTGGAACATGGCGCACGTGGTTGCGCAGCTCCTCATTCTCCCTTCTCATATCTTTCCAGAAGGAGGTCAGCTGAGGTACCTGATCAAGTTGCTCGCGAAGCTCATCATTGTCTTTCTTTAATCCGTCCATAGTGAGCTGCCACTCTTCCTTTAACAATTGGTCCCTTTCTGATGCCTGGCTTATAGGAGAGGAATTACTGATTATGTCCTCTGATGCCTGTGCTGCTTCGTCTACTTCAGGATCTTCACGTGGAGGTGGTGGTGGATGCTCCTTTGCCGGGCCTAATCCTTGGAACACAAAGTCTTGCAGATGTGCGGGCTGCTTCACCTGGCGCTTGGGACGAGTTCCCTCTGGATTAGGGTCGGCCATCAGTCTGTAGTGATTCACTGAATCCGGCTCGAAGGACCAAATTGAAATGGAGGAAAACTAATTTTAAAGGACTGTATAAATATTCTGATCCGGATGTGGTTTGAAGCGCTACAGCCAGTCGGTCAGGACTGCTAAACTAAACTCAAATGAGATGAGCACCACCAGTTTCCAATGGTCTTCTTTATTGAAGATTCGATGACATACTTAGTTGTGTGGTTCTGAAATAAACCCATACAAACAGGAAATGAATAAGGTATACATTAAATACAGTATGTTATCCCACGTTGATGAATCAATCCTGTGTAGCTGCTACAGCATGTGGACTGGTATGACTGCGCATGCAGAACCCTCGTGGCCATTAACGGCTCACATGCACACACGTTTTGCCCTATGCAGCTTACTAGCAGCTTGCTAAATTAACAGGAGGGCACTACAACCACTTTTATACCATATCATAGTTATCAGGTTATATACATACAATTACACACATATTTCCAAACCTGAAATAGCACTTAACAGACGCTACAAATTGTTCATTAAACTAACTACCACAGACTAGCCTGCTAAGCGGAGAATTAGCATTTTCCCTTTACAGTGTAAAGAACAGCATGACATTATCAAACTAACGGTTCCAATAGAGTTTGCACTTACTTTTAGTTGTCACGCACACATTCAACTGTCAAGTAGGCTTCAACTGTCAACTGTCAACTAGAAACAGGCACAATAATGCGGCAACCAGAACTCCTCGCAGTTCGCATTAAACTCTTACTCCCCACTGACTACGCGAGCCTGCTGGAATTCCCCTACGTGCATACTGCCCCCTGATTGGTCCATTTTCCCTACATTACGGTGGACCTTTTTAACAGTGGTATCTTTTAAGTCTTTGTAGTGCTTTGTGCTTTACTAGTTTACAAGTTCTGTGAAATAACTCACATTATGTTGTGAAGTAAAAGGTATCCATACTGGTGCGAAATGTTCTAAAACCTGAAAACCATTATGTCAGGATTTTGAAACAGGAGATGTATCCTTTATTTTTGGGACGTTATCTTGTTAAAACAAAACCCCATCTGAGATAACCAAACTTTATTTTCAGCAAAAGCTCCAAAATATATAAGCTTTGCTGATAAGGTCCTCTCAGACATGACTTCATTCACAGTCTTCTGTTTTTTTGTAGTGCAAAACACAGTGCGTGACTCCATCTTGACTCAATCTTCCAAAGTGTGCATTCTTTCGGTTAAATTGGAAAAAATCTGTTAAATCTGTTGTTATGTCTCTGGTCTTCAACATTATTTAAATCACTCCTAGCATATGTTGGTAAACTTGAGAAGCTAGCAAGTGTATTGTAGAATTAAAACCCTTTCCCAATGAAAGTTGGTAGTAACACTAGCTTCAGTAGTCGCTAAATCTGTTTATGAAGTCGCCAAGTTAACTTCAGTGACAGCCTGTCTCTTTAAGCCTCCCTCAAAGCCACCCAGTGCCCAGAATTTTCCACACAGGGAAACAGACCAGTAGATAAACAATGTCTATTCATTTTATTCCACCCAAAAGGGGTGTCGCGCATTAATCTGGACTCAACGGTATATGGTAAATTAATTCATAACCAATGTAATGTATGTTTCAGCTCAGTTTTTGTTAGCATCACTCCCCTGCCACCAGGCCTCCAGTAACAGTAAAATTGTTGTGATAAATAGATCCTGGGAATAATACATTAGTCACACCAACATAAACCCCTCAGGCCTCTGATGTCATGATACAGCCTGACCTCCCTCTAAAACAGGGTTAACTACCACACCAAGTGAGAGGCTAAGTCGGTCATTTAGGGGCTCATGGTAGTGTGGACTTTTTTGACCCTAAACCTTTTGGAGCTTAAATTGTCAAGATTAAAGAGGATGACAGCTTCTCTTTCTCTACAGTGTGTGAATCTGTCATCAGATTAGACAATCCGTGTCAATTTTATTTAACATCTACAGGGACGGATTCTTTATAATTGTCAGATCTAAACACCCTATTATCACTAGACCATGCATTTGTCGTTGATTGTGTACCAGAAGGTGACCTACCAAATATTTGTAATTACTAATTGCATTGAGAATAAAGGACTTCAACTGATTCTTTTCATGGCTCTACTGCTGCCAGATGTCAAATCCTGGCTCCATTTCATATTTGTTTACAGGTCACGCATGAATGTGGATGAATTTAACAGATGCATATCATTCTGTACATTGATTGTACAGTAAGTGTATTGTGGGTTTGGCCATCATTAAAACTTAACAATGTTAATTTAATGTGATAAAAGCCACCCAGGAACTGAGGCCTAGACACACAGTAGCACTGGTAGTAATTATGGCTGGTCTTTACTGTTGAGTTTCGAAGAGTTTTCCTATTTATTGGAAGGGAAACCACAACCTGCTATAAAGGGTGTGGATTACTTTAACTTGAGTCGTTTATGGCTTCTTCTCGTTATCACCAAATGTGACTTTCCACTACACACCACGCCTGTGTATTTACACAATTAAAAGCTGATTATAATTATCTTAAAATATTATTAACACTGCAATGCATGCATGTCTATGTTTATGTTTTTGTGTGTACAGAGATCATGCATTCACATTCAGGAAATAACAGGCCCTTGTTTAGAAACTGTTGAGAGGATCAAGTGTTGTTTCTGTGAAACTCCCTGTTTGAGTCAGCCCTGCTCCCAGGTTGGACATTACAGTCCTAAAAATGGAGCTGGATAATCAAATGCCAGAGAAGAAATTTCCCAACACTATTACGCACAAAAATATCCCTGGCTTCGATGAATTATATGTGCTAAAGCCAAAGCTCCATTTACTGACTTAATGGAAGTCAATAAAGCTTAAACAGAAATTATTTAGTGCAAACAAGATTTTTGATGTAAAATGCAAACCTTACATCATGTTGTTTCCTCCCAAATGCTGAATTTCTCAGACAACATATACTAAATTCATTGGTATGACGTGCTTGTTGTATTCCAACACCATAAGGCATCTGATGTGGATCAGTCACTGCCGTGGGAAACACTCACCCAGAGGATAAGAATTCTAAGAAACCAAAGAGCAATACCTGCAGTTCTATCATACCTACTATTATACATCAGTGAGGAGATTTGAAATGTCACTCTTAGGGAGTAATTACTCTCGCTGTTTATTATAGTCTCGCTTTCTAGACCTCGGAAAGATAACTGGGTTCAGTGCTGGGTGCAACATTTGAAAACAATGTAACTATTCCTAGAGCTAATTACTGTGTGCCAACAGAAATAACCCTGTGCCTTAAGTACCAGCCCACACACACACATACTTGATCTTATACACAAACCCAGTTTCCAATTTTGTCCCTATTGCACTCAAGTGGTATATCAGCCGAGGGCCACTGCAGCTGTTCCTGCCGCCTACTGCACCTGATAACTGCCCTGGGAGCAAAACACAAGAGCACACAAAACATCACCGTATCTCGTTCTGCGAGACATGAGATAGGGAGCAGTCACTTTTCCACTGGGCCGGTGGCTGAGTCTGTTTACCTCTTTTACTGTCTGCCACACAACCAGACAATTGGTAGCTTTGGCAACTTTGTTGATGGTGTTTCCCTTCCAGCCAGGAACATTTTTATCCATTTCCTCTAGAAACAAAGTCCACTCAGAACTTAAAAAGGCTCTGATTAAATGTTGTATGGAGTTATTAGTAATGTCAGGTCTTGGCCAATAAATAAATGGGTCAGAGAGAATTTTTCCAACATTTCCAAGCTGTGTCTCTGAGGGACACACCCGTAAATGTATTCTTACTTTGATAGACTGCTGAGTGAACCGATTAATGCATATAATAAAGATTTACTGTGCACCATTGCAGTATCCCTTTAGTAACTTATTTAAAAAGACAATGGATAAAATCTCATCAATTCATAAATGATGAACAATGAGAAAACACATTTTACTATATGGAGTTTGTGACTATAGTCATTGCTTTGAATTGGTTGATCTTTTCATCAGAAATAAATATTTAACTTGTGTTTTTTGTCACCAAGTATTCGTAAGTCAAAATACCTATTGTATTTAGTAATAAACATGCTGTAGATTGATAAACTTTTTTTTTTTTTATTTTAAATAAAATAACTGACCCACTCTAGATGTATGATGGTGGAGTGCAATACTCAATTACTCAGGGTTTCTTTTATACCTATTACTATTATGAAGTTAAATGACACTGACTGTAGAGTAGTGTTGTGCACGTTTTTCAAGAACAGAATTGCCTTTTTCCGAGAAAAATCGTTCCCAAAAGGCCACCCACCCAAAATAATATCCCCACAACAGTGACTTAGTGAACTTAGTTGAACCTAGTCAGGTAAGATGGTAAAAACACATGTCTCGACCCTCAACAGACAGACTACATCCTACATCCTACACCTATAATGACCACAGCCTGATTCTTCAGATCCCTCCTTTAACTTTCATGGCTGCAATTTTCTGTGTGATTACTTCCTCTTCTCCAAAGATGAAAACTAATTGTTGGAAAATAGAGATCCGAAAAGAGATGTTGGAAAGCCGTAGAATCTGGGTGTGACTTTGTTTCATTTAAGCTTGTGTGTGTGTGTGTGTGTGTGTGTGTGTGTGTGTGTGTGTGTGTGTGTGTGTGTGTGTGTGTGTGTGTGTGTGTGTGTGTGTGTGTGTGTGTGTGTGTGTGTGTGTGTGTGTGTGTGTGTGTGTGTGTGTGTACAGCTGTTTCTCAGATCCATGTGTTTGAGCTTTCTCTACCTTCAGGAACTGGTTCAGGGTCAAGTGTCATTCGAGGTAAAATTCTAACTTTCACTATGTGCAGTTATTACTGGATTTGTGGATTTGACACAAGACTTTGAAAAATCACTTTAGTAGTTTGGTGTTTTATGATCTATTGTGCAAACGAATTGATGTATCTGAAGACAAACAGATGTTCAACTGAATGATCATTTTAAATCTCAACATTTAGGTAATAGTACTTTAAAGGAATTATTTGACTAAACTATTGCTTGGCCAAGAGACAGAGACTCCATTAAGTTCAGACGGAGAAAAAGTCTTTCACATAACAATAATAGGGTTTTTTTGATTAGACAAACAAGATATAACGTGTTGCTTAAGAGGTACTGGTAGGTTAGTTTTGTTTGCGCTTTGCTCACCGCCAAGTTGGGTGCAGAGCCTTGTGACAGAAACAGCCAGTCCAGTTTCGTTTTTGGGGTTACCCGCTTATCCTGATTGGTTGCCGTTTGGAATGTCAGCATTAAACAACGTCAATTTTAATCTGTGTGCAACGCCAAGGGTAGCGCTTCTGCCTATCTAAATAGCAACGTCAGCGCAGAGCTGTTTTACCCAATTCATAAAAGACAAACATTTTCTTACAACCTTGATAACCTTTGGATACTGCTAAGTGGTACTTTGGCCATATTTGTTGACCACCACATGTCAACATTTTTGAGAAGCTGCTAAGTTTGACATTTCTGAGAGATCAAAGATCTCAAGGGGAATCAAACATGAATAAAGAGCATGTCAAAAACCAGGATTTAGTGCTGATTGTTTTGAAAGGAGACAGATGACAGAGGGCGAAGAAAGAAAGGAGGGGGTTCCTCCGACTAAAAGTGAGATTAGTTTTGGAGTGGTTCCTGTAGTCATTTTAAAGGGATTTCCCCGATGAGCCGCACAGCTGATTACACGAGGGCTTTAAACTTTAAAGGATGCTTAAGGAGACTGAGAAGAGAAGAGTGATGAAACTAATGTTGACACTGAAATGGAGGATCATGTGTGGGTAACGACCACGTTGGGAGTGGTAGAGATGATGGAGAATAACATGAAAAACAGGGATGGTGAGAGGCTTTGAATAATGGATGTGGATATGACGATAATATTAAAAATAATGCTGAGGATCACTGACGCACTGATCAAAGAGGAAATCAGGGAAAGGTCGATCCTAAGGTAAATAGTCCTGCGACCCAGAACTAGAATCATATGTTAAAACTTAGACTGCATATTTGTTTTAGGCAGGTTAACAACATGAGAGCCTACCTATAAATCTAATTCTGCTTGAAGCTAAGATTAGATTGGCGCCTGTTATATGGATGATGCAGGTGTGGAAGGACTGTTTTTTCTAGGCTGAAGCAGAAATCATGCATTTTTTTGTTTGTTTTTTAATGATGATTTAGGGATTGTAGAGTTTTTATTGCTTTTTTAAAAAATAAACTTAGACTGCTTACACATAATTATTAAACATTATCACATTGTTCTATATAATACACAGAGTACACTTATAGTGTGTGCCATTACTGAGTCATTTTATTTGACCCAATGCTGACCTAAGTATTTTGTCAAATCATTCAGTTATATTTAATGATATTTTTGGAATGGATAACGCTATTTACTGCAAAAAAAGCAATGTATTTTATATTCATTAACAGACTACATTTAATAATCAGATCTCTCAGCTGTCTCCATGCCCTCCAGCTCTGATGTATGCACACACACACAATCACACAATGCAGGTCAACCCCTACATAGTGCCTGCTCTATATCTGTGTGCCAACTCCCTGGCATGGTTGGCTGTGGCCCCTTTACCAGGAAACAGCAGGAGATTATCAACAGTGAGATCAGCTGTCCAATGCACCCACTTCATACACACAGTGCTGGCCAATGCTAGTTGTGCTTTTCCCAATGTTTTGAAGTGTGAAATTGAGCCCAGATGCTCAATAAAGCAGTGGGAATGAAAAGATGATGAGTTGTGTGCATGTGCATTTGCATGTTGGTAGAACAAGGATTTTATGTCCTGGACTATTCATGAAACAACTTTCAGGCATGTTTTTATTGGGTTGATGTTTACTCAACAACTACTTACACATTTTATGTAATCAAAAATAACTGTTAGCAAGCTCAAAATCAGCCCCTCTTTTCTCTCATGATCAAATGCATCTCACACATTCAGAACATGCAGTGAATTGTTTCCGATCTAGGAGTCAACACTTCATTTTCCCTGACAGTGGACCGGAGAAGGGGTCACAGACACAAGTGTTTCCATAGGAGAACTATCTCACGAGTAGGTAGTGTGTATGTGAAGACCCTCGGACATCTTGTTTGTTCCACCTCTGCTAAACAAAAGTTTCCTATCTCTGTCTATGTGTATGTGTGTGTGTCTATGTGTATGTGTGATTGTAATCCTCTTCCGTCTGTTGGGTAATTTTAGAAGGAGCAATGATATTTCCATTACTCACTGACCTACAACACCCCCCCCACACACACACACACACACACACACACACACACACACACACACATGAATACGCACACATACAAACACAAAGTCCCAAAAAATGTAGCAAAAGCAGAAGTACCTTAAACCTGCAAACATTTCATCGGTCCACTCATCAAGTAATTTATTACCTCAGTAAATGTGTTTCTGACAAGTTGATGCTTATTATAGTCTTCTTCAATATAGCATGATAACCATTTTGTAAATTAAATAAAACATGAAATTATTTAAACTAATATACAGTACAAAGCAAAGTATGCTTTATCATTTTCTACATTGGGATTGAAACTTGCTGTGGTAAGGTTTGTACCATTCACATGTGTTTTTTTAGGTTGTGAAAGTTGTACAATTTTAAATACATTATTAATACACTACGAAGTCATTATATTGTGTAATTGACGCTTCAAAATTGACAACCAAAGTGTGGCTCCTAATAATTTTTTCTGTTCCATTAGTTTTATCTAGCTGACCACTGCTCACTGAGCTGCAATCATCAAAAGAAAACATAAGTTATAATTCTTCTTTATACAAGATGCGATTAAACCCTCCTTTGCTGTGGATAGGGAGTGAAAGTCTTTCCTGATAAGAGAACAAAATAAGACAACGGTGGCCTTCCAATTTGGGTTTAAAGGCGGCCACTTTCGACAGACTGACCAGTAGTCAAACTGTCTGCTCATGCGTCAAGAGACTATGACGCAAATCTAAATTTTATCAGCCAATGATATAGTCATGAGTCATTAAGTCCTCTTTAGTGATATATAGCCTGTTTATTGGTGAGAGACCCTCAACATCCATATTGGGAAAGCAAACATCTGCTGATGCTTAGTAAATGCTTTGTTTTACTGTGATTCTTCATCAAACACTAATGCACACCAATTGACATGCGATCACATTTTGTCCCATATACTGTATGTACATATCATGTACTTAATATGTGATTCTCTTATACTAAACATATACAACAACACATGTTTTGAAGGCGAGTTCCCAGATTCTTACAATATTGAGTTTTGTGTCCCACTGATACAATGTGGGACACAGAGCAAATGGATGAGATGTGATATATGGGCTGACCAAAGGAAGGGGGGTGGGAGAAATCCACAGCTGACTGTTCTCCAGCTGTGTGATAGACACAGAGATCACTGCTCCCTAGTGAAGCATACATCCACGCTCTGACGACAGGCTTGTCAATAGATAAGGCAACATTTCCTGCAATTTGTATCGTGTTGAAGTCCCCTGTCAAATGTTCATTCAGCTGTCAAAATTGTATAAAACGGTTCTTTATGATGTTTCATGACCATGCGTTTACATCACGTATGCATTTTTATCTATGTGTACATATACAGTATATATGTGTTAATGCATTTAGCTTAACTGAATTTGGGCTTGCAGATGCTTACTTGCGCATGTGTAAGTTTGAAGGGGTAAAGGATAAAGTGAAAAACTACTTTTCACCCAGCATTACTTCATCAAGGAGTTTGAGTCTGCCTTCAGTGTTGCTGCCAGCAACGGCCCATATCCCTTCCAGGGCATGGGCGAATTGCAAAATACGTAATCATCATGGAAACGTGCTGACAAATTGGCCCAAGCAGTTGGAACAACTGTCATTAGACTGAGGTCAAAACAATGAGTTTGGACCATCTGACAGTCCATTGTACTCAGTCACAACATTGTATGCAAGAGGGAGATTACGAAGAAATGTCTGTGCAAAAGTCAGTCCTTATCCATAATGTAACTTTCTGTAACTAAGACACAGTGTAGAATCAGACGTCAACCCTGGTGAGTAAATTAAGCCCATAGCTTTAAGCTGCTGCACATGCACGTACACTGTGACCATGGCCAAGTAAACTGGAGCTTTTGGTTTTGTAATTCCATCTCTGCAGAGAATTACGCCGTATGTTGCAATATAGTTGGGTTGGTTTTATATATGGTATAATATCCCACATGTTGCTATTTAGTTCTATCGGATAAAAAAATAGTGTCTCATGGCCCCCAAGCTCTTGATACTGTTTGCAAGCATCTGATGCCAAAGACATCAACAGCAAGAGTCCCTGGACTTGAGTTTGGCTGAGATCCATTCAGCAGAGTGAAACACTACTAAATGTAATACAAATTAGTTGGGACAGACAAAGCTGCTTGGATATCAAATAGAGTTGAGTCATACTGCGACTTGGTGTAAATGCATTTAAAAAGTGACTGAGCTTTGAGGCATAAATGGATGGATTGACATATAGAGAGCTATATGCGATTTCAGATTAATAAACGTGAAATGATTATAAACGTTAACAATGGAGTCACACAAATTAATTGAAGTTAATGTACCTCTAATGGTGCATTCACACCGGACACAATACGAGTTTTGGGCATGTCGCAGTTACATGTAAAGTCAATGTAAAGACACAGAGAGAAGCGAAATCGCTCCGGCGGCTAGCATGGTTCCAATTATTAGAGCGATAAGAGCGATGCGAATAACAATCACGATACGAATAACAATCGCGATGCAAGTAAGAGCGATGCGAATAACAATCGCGATGCAAATAACAATCGCGATGCGAATAACAATCGCGATGCGAATAAGAGCGATGTGAATAACAATCGCGATGCGAGTAAGAGCGATGCGAGTAAGAGCGATGCGAGTAAGAGCGATGCGAATCAGAGCGATGCGAATAAGAGCATCGCGTCTGGATGTTTTTCATGTGAACACCATAAGAGTTCACATGAAAAACATCCAAATTTCATCCTCCATGCAAAAAGGCCTTTATTTTGTTAACATTTTTGTGTGGTTTATACTTCAAATATAACAATTACTATGATAAGACCCAATGTTTTCTACAACGCCTAGTCTTTTGGGTAACCTCCCACAGAAGTGTGAGCAGTGGTCATCAGCCTTTGGTTACTGTGTCACCTCGTGAGTCACCGGCAGCGGGAACACCCACACTGCAGATTTCAGGGAACCTTGGGAGTCTATCTAAGTGTGGGTGTGTATATGTCTGTGTAAGGGTGCTTTGTGTGTGAGTGAGTAAGTGGGGGGATTTGGGGCTTGCCCATACTGTTGAGCAATCTCCTCTTTAGGGGGGGAACTTAATTTAGAGAGAAGCTTTTCACTCTTGGTCTCTTACTTTGATGGGGATTTTCAGCAACATGTGTAGATCCTGTTTGAATGTCGGAGTGATAGCTGATGCTTTGTTGTTTCTATAGTTGTTGGTTTCTGATTTATGTGCTCCTGACCTTATCTGGTCTTACATTTCTTCTACTGTATCACTTACTTACTGTTAGATTGCGTTAGCAATAATGTTGTTGCATGTTTCTGGAGCCTTTCTTCTTCTCTAAGGCTAACCCTAAACCCTAACTGAAAGACACCATATGATGAGTGCCCCAACTCTGCTGTTGAGTAACACGATTATTTGGTTTCTTCCATGTTATTTCACCAAAGTGGGCATAGCGACATGCAGCCTGATGTAACTGAAGTTGCCATTGTTGACTTGTCTCTTTAACTGTTTATTATCTTACATTAGAAATAATAACATGCAAGATTTCATGATGTGATCATATGGAATGGATCATATACTGTGTAGTCCATATGTTAAGTTTTGGAAAAGTCTAAAAACCCTCCTACAATTTTAATTTTAGAGTACATTACTTTGTTTGTGACAAAGAGGATTACCAAACGAGTAAAACAAGTGAGCTGACTTTTCTTCTGGAAATTGATCATGAAAAAAGTTGAGCACCATTATTGAGAGTAGTCTAATTTGTGAGTTAAACGTTTTAATATGTGACTGTTAAAGACACAGATGATTGAACTGACTAGAAAATAAGTTTTACTTTCTCACAAACCTTCCTAAAAAAGATTTAGCACTTTTTATTGAAGGAATTACAAATCATGAGTCAAAACATTTTAGAATGTTTCTGACTCACTGTGAAAGCCCATCTGCAATTAGAGAGTTGGAGATTTTTCTTGCCACATATTTCATTACACTTTCAAAGCATGTATACTGTAGCCAATACTTTGGAATCTAATGTCACCACCCTAATCCTTCATTAAACCATGAAAACCATGGAATTCGCCAGTGATTTTCTTATTCATGTTCATAGTTTCTAGGGGTGTCAGCAGCATATGAAGAAAGTGTTCGCACCAAATGGAAATGGAATCGTGAATTGAACATCATCTATGAAGCAACATATGGGTGTTGTAAAAAGGAAAAGTTTTCCAAGAAAGTGTTGGCTTGTGGTTTCCTAAAAGTGTAAATCAGGAAAACACAAGTCAACCTCTATTGGTAGTCCTCACACAGCAAGTAAATACAGTGAAGGAAATAAGTGTTTGATCCCCTGCCGATTTTTAAGTTTGCCCACTTACAAAAAAATTTGAAGTCTATAATGGTAGGTTTATTTTAACATTGAGAGACAGAATATCAAATAGAAAATCCAGAAATGTACATTAAAAAAAAAAGATATAAATTGATTTTAATTTTTAATTGGGAAATAAGTATTTGATCCCCTTGCAACCAACAAGAATTCTGGCTCCCACGGACCGGTTAAATAACTCTTGCTTTAAGAAAGTACTCCTGATGTCAACTAGTTACCTATAAAATACAACTGTCCACAGTCAATGAATCAGAGGGTAAGACCATAGACAGGTCTTGTGATCATGGTGGAACTAATGTCTAAGGCCATAACAGACAAGATTGTAGACCTGCACAAGGCTGGAATAGAAGACAAGACCACTGACAAGCATCTTGGTGAGAAAGAAACAACTGGTTTGATTATTATAAACATGGAAGAAGCACAAAATGACCATCAATCGCCCTCAATCTGGGGCTCCACGATCAGCCAATAACTACCCAGGAGGGACTTGTTAATGATCTGAAGGCAGTTGGGACCACAGTCACCAAGAAAACTATTGGTAACACACTGCGCTATAATGGAGTAAAATCCTGCAGCGAACCGCAAGGTCCCCTGCTCAAGAAGGCACATGTACAGGTCGTCTGAGGTCTGCCAGTGATCCTCTGAATGATTCAGAGAAGGCTTATGAGAAGGTGATGTGGTCAGATGATATCAAAATCAAGATCTCAGTCATCAACTCGACATGTCGTGTTTGGAGGAAGAGAAACGCTGCCTATGATCCCAAGAACACCATCCCCAGCATCAAGCATGGAGGTGGAAACATGATTCTTTGGGGGTGTTTCTCTGGTAAGGGGACAGGGCGACATCACTGCATCGATGGGATGATGGAGGGGGCCATGTACCATAAAATATTGGCTGAAAACCTCCTTCCCTTGGTGAAGACACTGAAAATGGGACATGGATAGGTCTTCCAGCACGACAATGACCCCAAACATACGGCCAAGGCAACTAAGGAGATGCTACAGAAGAAGCCCCTTAAGATGATGGAGGGGCCTAGTCAGTCTCCGATCCTTCATCCAATAGAAAATCTGTCGAGGGAGCTGAAGCTTCGAGTTGCCAAGCATCAGCCTCCAAACCTGAAGGATTTTGAGAGAATTTGCAGAGAGGAGTGGACCAAAATTACTCCTGAGATGTGAGCAAACCTGGTGACCAACTACAAGAAACGTCTGACCTCTGTGCTGTCCAACAAGGCTTTCTCCAACAAGTACTAAGGTATTTTTTGCAAGGGGATCAAATACTTATTTCGCACAATTAAAAACAAATCAATTTACTGTATATGAGACCCACACAATTACAAGAATGTAAAATCACCCATTGGTTTAATACATTTATCTATCTACATTCCTTTTAATTGTTGATGTTCTTATGTGTCAATAAATGTACTGTGGGTTTTTTCCTTCTATTGTACATTTGACAAAAATTAGTAATTACATTAACATTGATAACATTTAAATGAGAATCTGATACTGATAGCATTTGTGAATTATTTGCCTATCAAGATCCAATCAAACCACACAAACAATCATTTGAAATTATGAGTCAGAAATTAGCTTTGCTGCTGTTACATAAGAAACTCTCAGGAGAAGGACAAGAAGCTAACAATCCTTGGGCAATGGCAGGCCTCTTACACAATATGCTTCCCCCTATTGGCATGGCAGGATTTAACAAGCCACTAAAAACCAGAAGGAAAAACAAAGTGCAAGTTTTATAGGGTGTTTCTGTTTACATTCAGTGGAATTTACCAAAATGTATGATTAAGAAACATGTTGAGTGACTCATTCCTGTCCTCTAAAAACATTTGCAAAGCAGATTTTAAATGAATAAAAGAATGAATAAATGCCTTCTTCACTGCTTTTGTCTGTTAATTACTTGGCCAACTAAAGATCAGTGGAATAATCAAAAAACATTGGCATGCAATAAGCTAACCAACTCAATCTGGTTAAAAACGTTATAGGAAGCCTTTGATACACCATGAAGAAGTGATTGTGGTAGTTGGAAGTGAGACCAATTGCCTGACCTGTTACAAATAGGAGTTATATAGGTTGGATGAACATGTTATGAGTTTAACAAGTGTATTAGCTTCCATATGAAGCGTAAAACAATCCTGTACTGCATATTATCTCCAAGTACATTATATGTTGCAATGAGCACCGAGCATCCTCTGGCAGATTATGCAGCATATTTTGGAACTTAAGCTCGGTTTACTTTCAAAACAAACCTATGACTTACAATTTAGCCGTGAATATTAAAGCATCAGAAACATGTGGTTGGATACAGAAAACGGACGGCTTCAATGGAAGAATGAGGGACCCTCCAAAAGGATATCAGATTTCATCAGTTAGTAAAAAAGCCTAAACATCCTCTCAAAATGATAAGCATGACAAGATCAGAGATGTTTGGTCATTGTTAACAGTAATGTTGGTAAGGGTCCAAAACAATGCCCAATACATTGCTGGGTCATGCTTGCTTTTTTCTCAAAACAATTCGGAGGTTCCTTTTGAAGAACTCTTGAATAAATACCTTACATCAGTTGTTGTGCAGTGTCTGATTTAGTGAGGAAAGTTACGTAATAATGTGATTTTTATGTGTCTGCTCTATTGTTTAGTGGCCACCCTCAATATGGTTAAAAAATGCTTCATCAGACCACCATCTTCAAAGACAATCAACTAAATATCAATTAAACTGCAAACAGATGTTTAAATTGTTGGATGTTTTGGCAGAATTGGTTTAGTGGTACGGTATAACGATCTTCTTTACAGTGTTAAGTAATAATCACAAAAAGGACTAAGATTAAACTGTAAAAAATGTGTATGTGTTTTGACCTACAGCCGATGAAATGTAGACATACTTTTAGTTTTGTTATCATCAGCACCACATTTAAATTCAAACATATTATGTGATTTGCACATAAAACCTATTGATTTCTAATTGTATGATGGATATGGTCATTAAAATACATATTACAGGCAAATTGAACGTTTTGGGGGTTTCAAAGTTGTTTGAGTTAGTCGGAATGTACTTTTCAACATACTGTATCTTGTCTTGTCTTGTTTAAAACCTCAAAAAACCTATTGCCTCCTCTTACCTTCCTTAGCTCAGGTGCTCCTGATCTGTGCTTGACTCCGCATTGGCTCAGGTGTTCCAGGTCTGCCCACCCATATAAAAGGAAGGCTGGAGAAGTACATGGCTTTCCACCTGGTTTTGCTGCCTGATGGATCAGTCCTCAGTGGAATTTGGTTTAAGATGTTCTTTATTCTTTCCATGTTCTTGTTTTGTTTTTCATTTAGTATAGAAGACACCAGTTTAAAAACGTTGTCTGCTAGTTTAGTTTCTCCTTGTTTTCTTTTTAGTCTAAATGAGGTAGCTCTGGGTCCGACGGCCCCTGATGTGGTGGTCCCAGCCCATACTTCGTCAATTCTTTGGTTCTTTTTGCCAGTCCTTTGATTTGTTTAAGATTAGCAAGAGAATGATTGTGTGAACAGTCTCTCAATTATATGTTGCACTTCACAAACTGTGCTACGAAAGTAGTTCTCTTGTGGCCGTTACAGAAAAAAAGTGTCTTTTTTCTTCTAATTGTAATCAATGTGTAAGGTGTCAACAATGTGTGAAAGGAAAGCACCACACAACCATTGTTTTAGGAATTGTTGTCTGTCATAGGAAGAGAGACCTATACCAATTGACCAGATGTTTGACTTGACATTTGAAGAATCTGTGAAATGTCTCATAATAACATGGATATTGGCAGAATGCCCTTGAGTCCACTGTGAGAGTATAAATAGTCATGATGTGGAATACGATCATACAGGTTGTTTTTCTTCTACAGCCAGTGTCTCTCACATCAACCATCAGGCCAAAGCTTGAAAAACATACATATTTATCATGTAAATTAAGCAAATCATACATATTTAGTCATAACTTCTAATCTCCAAGACGTCAACATTCCTGCACTTCCAAATACAAACAAAACCACAAAGTTCATATTACGAGCCACCGAGGGGACTGGCTGAACCACACTCACAGATGTGGAGGGGGGTTTCCACATGTATGGCTTAGTTCATTTACTTTGATGGGACCGAAAGAGGGGAGATATTCCTTCTCTACTCAGTGGTACAAACAATGTGTCAGCTTTCATTGATTAAAAATGACAATACATATAAAAATGTAAGTAAAAAAGTGAGTCGTACAGTAGCCAGTGGGTGTGAGACAACATCTTTAAGGACCTCTGAATATGTGTTTTCACTGTGCTCTCTCTGTCCTATAAAAGTAATAATAATCTGATGATCCACATGGAAGTGGTTTGGCGGTTTGTGAGCCAGAAGGAGGCTGTGGTCAAATAATTCAGTACACAAACATACATATGGTTCATGTGGATATGTGACAACCAACTTGATCAAAGGATGGAGACGTCAGTTAGTCATTTGATTCATTGCTTTGGTCTATTTGATATCTTGTGAAATATCTTCCCAAAAATGGGATGCTTTCCATGAAATTTGAATGGAAAAAACATCCACTTCACGCTTTACAAGTGGTTGAAATTGCTTTGGGGATTTCATGACTTTTCAACTCGGCCATCATCATGTTAAACTTAGGAAACACCTGCAAACTGACATTCCCATCAGGCTCAGTTGGGTTTGTTTTTGTGCTAACACGTGGGCAAGCACATTTTTATTTTGAACACGTAGCATGTTCAGTGAAAGTCTGTTGTTGTCTTGAACCTCCTCATAGACAGTCTTTTGAAATAACACAAATCAAGTACAATTCATTTTCCTATGCAATATTTTATCTGAAGCATCTAAGGGTCCTTCCGAAAACCCTAAGCTTAACCCTTAAAGGCAAGGGTGTTTTTCCAAACATTCCAACATACCTTGGGTTTTCAGTGACCTGGCACTAATATAACGCGGATTAAGTCATATATCCTAATTAGATTGCTTTTCAGAATACGTTATTAAGAATAACAAATGGACTGTGGAAGTCTGGCTCTGTGTCAAGGTGCCCTTATTAGAAGCTTTGTGAAGACTGGACTGAGCTGTAGACTGAAGTGTATTTATTAAAGACTTGTCAAGTTCATAATTTAAGTTGCCTACATGAGTGAGAAGTAGTGCGGCCATGTTTTTCACTGCGTCCTGATCTTACGCAACTGATAGTTAGTTCAAAAGGCTTTCGTGTTCTTGGTTTTAGGGTTTTTGGTAACCCTCTACACACCTGTCCTAAATCAGCCTTATCAGTCCTCTCTGCTCTTATTTTAGGGTGTACTGTACTGTATTTCTTACAATTAGTCTCCTGTCATTTAGCTAACAAACAGAAGCCTAGTCTCAACCAACTGGTATGGAATTTCTTCAGCTGAAGCATCCACTAGATTTTATAAGACCTGACCTCTTTCCTTCCCTTCAGCTATGATCACAACAATAGCTTAAGGTCAATGTATTCCAGGAAAGAGATTGCTCTTGAGATCTTTTCGGATCCACAGTAAAATCAAGACACTTGAGTTAACATTGTGAAGGTTAAGCAATCAGTCGTAAATGTTCTTGCCTAAACATTCAGAGATGTTCTCAAGTTACCTTGCATAAGTTTTGCTTTTAAGGGATCTAATTCATATATGGCACAAAAACACATTTTGTTTATCAGTGAAGTAGCAAGTTTGAGCAGTTACAATAAATTGGCAATGCTTGGATGATCACACTTGGACCTTTGCATACGTGCCGAGGCCGAAATATGACTTAGGCTGAGACTTAAGGCCAGACAGGAAAGACAACATGTTTCCCAGTCACTTATATCCATCAACTGTAAAAGTTAATATGTGGGATCTCTCTTGATCATATAACTGTCTTAGAGAAAGTAAAGTGCTTTTTATCATTTTTGACATTTTGATAAAAAAATAAAAAACCCTAACCCAAAACGTTGAGTGACGAATCTAATTAATTAATTAATTTTTCAGGGTACGAGTTACAAGCGGATTTGTGTCCATTTCTCTTTCTGTCACGGTTCTGTCAAGGTTCGATAATAGGACCCAAGTGCAGCAGTTTAAGCAGGACAGGCAAGGGCGGGGTTCCAACAAAAAGCGAGATTTATTAAAAGCTGTACATAAAAAACACGGAAAACTGCAATGGCAGGCCAGAGAAAACAAAAGCAACAAATAACTGGAAACGAACCAGGTCAAGGGAGGCAGACAGGCAGGACAGCCTTGCACATTCAGGAATGACGACCATATAATGACGACGACACCACAAGGAACACAAAGGGAAGACAAGACTAAATACACCCAGAGGAATCACAAGACAAGACACAGCAGGAGAGGGGAGGAGAAACACAGGGGCAACAGGTGAACAAAAACACATAATCAGACCCAGGAGGGAAACTCAGACAGGAAGTGAAACTAAACATGACACAAAAGGGGAAAACATTTCAAAAAATAAAACAGGAAACAACAAACAAAACAAGGATCATGACACTTTCATCAACACTGAAGATATTGATAGATTGGCTGGCCATCCTCCATTGTCCACAGCTTAACGTTACTCTCATTGTTGAAGCCATTTCTTAAATGTAATTAATCAAATGAGTTACTTATTGGACATCTGAAATAAGGCTATTTCTACTACTCAACAGAAGATGTATTTGTGTCACCCTACTTTCTCCCTGTTTATGTTTTCTGCCTCCATGTACTTTCTCTCTTATCCTCATTTCTCCCTCCCACTGATTCTTTTTATTAGACTTTTTCTCTGTTTCCGATTTGCTCCTTAGTTGAAGCTTTTGAATTTATGTTGGGTGTCACCTACAAGCACATCCTCACATCTGGATCACTGCAGGGCTTCTATGCACAAAAATGAACCTGAACCATTGTGTGCACACATCCTACCAGTTCACACAGCCAGACGCCACACATGCATAGAATTAAACAATATAGATAGATTGATTGATTTACAAAGACTATCCACACACATACACACACACAAACACACACATCACATCATACAGTACGCACATCTTAATTTGTTGTCATGACAATGATCAAAAACATTCCCACCCTTTCTTCTCCTTAAACCCCCTGAAGTCAATCTCACACACACACGCACAAGCCAGGGTAATATGGGATATGATGAAACAGACCACAGTGTACGGATCCAACATCTTGAACAACAAAAACAGACTGTAGGTGTTTCCACACTCACTGGTCATGAAGAATTACCATGTGTTCGGTGGTTTTGGCAGCATGTTGCTTACTGTTTTGCTTTTCTTTTTTGAGGTGGTAATATGCAATCAGAGAATAGTAATTATTCTAAGCCAAATCAAATAAATAGGTTTATTTATTATTGTAAGTTTCATTTAAAAATCTGTCGGCTTGTGAAGGATGTTAAAACAACCATTAGTTTCCAATGTAGGCCAGTCATAATGGATTGGGGCTAAAACCGGGTCAACGTGCCTTATTTCAATTAAATATAGAGGCACAGTTCAGAAGTTTTGTTAGAATGTAAATAAATATGCTTTTTGTTACTTTTAAACTCATCTGGTCTCTTGATGCGTCCCAGACAAGCCTGCATTTGATGACTCCAAAGATGGGAGACCAGACGAGTTTAAATGTAACAATAAGTTTATTTATAATACAACAATACTTAATGACTTAACAAACCAAAAACAAATGTAGCAAAGGTGTGGCTCATCAGGCTGATGGCATAGATCACCTGTAACACAAATTAAGAGCCATCAAGAGGAGAACACAAAGAGACCCCTAGTGGAGCCGTAATGGTTGTTAAGAAATGCCACTCATAAATCACAAATGTTAACTTCATTATAATTCATTTTCATAGCGTAATTAATAATGTTAGCTTGTATACAGATAGGTTATTTCAGGTCAAAAAGATGTTATTATTCTGTCAAGTCAAAGTTTATATATTTGGGACTCCAATTCATGTGAGTCCACATCTCATTTTATTGAGTAAGAGCATCCTTATGGCCAAGACCAGGCAAAACTCAATAAAACATCCTAATTACGAGTGCATCAATATTCATCCTCTTTAACCCTATTTATTTAAACCTCTCTTCATCTCTTTCTTTCTCCCTGCATTTTCGGTGTTTTCCCGAACATTTGGACTGAGTTCTGCCATAACAAATACATTGTTGCCGCGGTAACGATTCTCAAAATCCCTTCTGAGAAGGAGGACCTCTTTAAATCCCTGAGCTCCAAGTCTTGCTTCATGCTATGTTTCCTGATAACACATTTTTATTTGTGTTATTGTACTTTATTTCAGTTTGTTAGGCAGAGGTAATGTTTGTTTTTGTATGTTTATCGTCTGTCATCTACCACAAAAAACTACATTTTTCACATACCTAAACCTTAATGTGTCTCTGTTATGTCAACCTGTCTCAGATGAGCTCACCTAGTCTCTGCTCCCTGACATCACCTGACCACCACTGACGTCTGCTAAACATTACATATGTCAAGTGTATGAGCTGCTGAAGGTGTGTGAGGGATTGAGCATGGTGTGTGTGCATGTCATAGAAAGTCAAACAAAGCGGCGGGGTTAGGACAAGAAAAGGAAATTTAATTTTCAAGACATACCTCTCAATTTATTTCTGATTTATCATTTACAAGTGCTTGACGCCTCTTGGCTCGCTGCCTGTGTGTGATCATGCTGTAGTTTGCTGAGGGACTGAGGTGTGGCGGGGTTAAGAGGTTAAAGGTGGTCTCAAAATCTGGAGTTCATAATCCTTCCCTGGAGAGGAGAAAAACACAAGAAGCTTTGACTAGCGATACATGTTTCCCATCATACATCTACTGAAAACGAGAAATGACGAATCTGAAATCCTTTATTTGTCTCGCAACAGGGAAATGTACATGATTACAACAGCAGGTAAAGATAAAGTGAGGATTTAAAAAAAATAATGTAATGTCTGAGTATGCACACGTCATTCATACACAATTGTAAAAAAAACTAAAACAGAATAGCAGATATGTATACCATGGTAGAAAAAGTAGCAGTATATTTGTTGTTAAGAGAAGTGACCATATTGAATTTAAGAGCTAGCTGATACAAATCAGACTGAAGCAGTATTTAAACTAAATAGCATAATGTGGGCATTACTTGATCCTGACTTTCTATACTTCTTCCTCAGGCACCACCTTAATATATCTGCAATTTTTATATATAATCTTTGATTGACAAAGTGCAGACTATTTCCCACAATGAAACAACACAAACTTAAATAGTGTAACAAGTAAACACGTTTTGAGGTTCCCCTTCTCTCCCGAATTGAGAAGTTCCCATAGATTCACTCTTCAAGATGATAAAACAGAGCTGATAAAAGAAATACTGTTGCCTCACATTCTCAGCATCACTTCACTTCATACTCTCTCACACACTTAAGCCTAATTTGGTCGTTAGAAGAATACTCACCTCCTCTTATGCTGTTGGGTATTACTGTCTGCCAGAGTTTTTAAGTAGTTTACATAACCTTGTGTCAATTTACTGATTACAGCATTGCGTAGCACCACTTCTGCTCTGTGTTTTGTGCGGTGAAGGTTAACTTCTTATTCCTCCAGTGTCAGCCCATCTGAATGTATGTGAGGTCTGGTCCTTTTATTCTTTGTTATATTTGGGTGGTGTCATGGCAAAGTAGATGACAATAAAGGTTTTTATGCACTGCACATATACAGACCCTTGTGATGGGTCAATTTGCTAAAGTCGTGACATTTGGTTCCATTCAAATCAAAATCCAATATATGCCTAAATCAGAGACAGTAAATCAAAGAACATAATAGAATTAGTGCCAAAACAGAGGGAGAATTGGGCACTGGGACCATTCTGAGCAGTTTGAACTGTACATGTTAGCAGCCCTCCTAGTGAAGTTACAGAAATCAAAGCCAGAGATGACTAGTGTCTGTACAAAAACTTATGCTCCTCACTCTGTCAGATGTGATACGATCTTTCCGACGTCATGATGTAGTGCAAGCTGACAACTAACAAATGTTGTAACCTGGTCATCAATCACAATGCCCACATTTCATTCAATCTCTAGTGAGAGAGAGATTGTACTTAAAAGTTGTGCTCAACTGAAGGACTGACTGAGACCCACAGTCGGTCTGTCTTGTAGGGGCAGATTTAAAGATGCAGGATAACCCTTTTAAGATATCACAAAATCAAGCAAAGATGTCAGCTGATACGCTGGAATTTTCTGGCACAAAAGAACATGAACAGCGGGCTATCGTCAGCATAGTAATGGCATAAAACACTTGTTGGCAGATAATTGGACTAATACTTTATATTCAGAGAAGGGGTTCAACAAAGATCCTTGTGTCACTTTTTTCCTTTTCACTCTAACCAATGTAACACTGTACCAGTGCTAGTTCAGATCGGTTGCACAGGAGGATTTGGTGTTTTTTTATTTCAAAGTTAGCTGACAGATCTATCAACATAAGAACTGATGACTAGGCATAACTTCTCATCTTGACTGTGGCAATTCTTCAGAGTAAGAGGTTGGTCTAGATTGGCTAAAGCTGTTGGCTATTCAGTAATGACCTCTTGTGAATTGTAACGGTTAGATTCAGGTCATTAAACACAGAACCCAGTACTAAGAAAACATGTAGTGAGTAGTCCCCACCCATGTTTTCCCAAGCGTTTTTTCCTGGTAGCCTACCCCTCTGTCTGAGGCTTTCCAGATTCAAGCATGAGCACAAACACACACACTTTCACCGCGGATACAAACATTTCCACAAATGTTCTTATGCACCACCAACATACAGTCATATGACCCACTCGAGGATACTGTAAATGCGCACAAGCAACCTCTCTCACTTTCTGGAAATTATGTCAGTCACACAATGCACACCCAAATCCCTTCTCTCGTGGTCAACCTATAAATTGTGATATGGCCTTTAAAATAGTCAGCTGAAGTCATGTAAAACATAGAAGTAGAAGCAGTGATACAACTGGGGTTTCAATAAAGATTGAATTATTAACCTATTTCAACACCAAAAGTTTATGATGAGCTACAAGAGCCTGATCAAAGAACAAACTAAGAAAACGATAACAATCAATTGAATGTCAGTTTGAGAAACCAAAATGTGTCTTTTTTTCAACCCAGACTTTACAATGACAATATTGTGATTGTGAGGTCGTAAGTGGAAACTTAGGAGAAGGTTGACATCAGGTCTCCTATGTAATGGCTTTTGCTTTAAACATAAGCCTGGTGAGCTCATGGAAAACCTTGATCTTTTACAAAGAGTCTGCAGATCCCAGCTGGTTTTCTGGCTTCTCTTTAATGGCTGAATCGCAGGATGGCAACCAACTACTGAAACGCTTTTGGGGCATCAGTAACTAGATGATTAGTCAAAGAGACCTTTACGTGGAATGTAACCGGCTTAAATTCCAGGAATCCCTGGAAAATTCAGTTGGGTGGATGTGACTGAGCACAAGGTCCCTATTACTTAACAGCTCCTCCAAAAAACGTCCATTAGCAAGGTGCTAAACTGCTCAAACCAAACATCTGAGTGTTTGTTGTTGGGAATTAGTAGGAGAAAGTCTGGCTATTAAAAAATATGAATAACTATAGTCCGGTACTCTAAGAAAATAGCTAGATTTCTTTTTGTAGTTGCTGATGTTAATATTGTTAGCAAGTTCTCATGTGCTCTGCTTGAATAACAAAAGAGAGTCTGTTGCAGTGTGCCCATTTCGTGAATGCCACAAGGTGCTCAGAAGCAGGCAGGCCTTGCTGTTGGGCAGGTGGCACTGCTTGTGAAGGGAAAAGCTGCTACAAAGGACCCTTTATTGACCTCAGTCCATGTGTTAGTTTGAAGGTGTTCAAGTTGCATGTAAGAGAGATGATGTTGTTTCTGAGACCCATAGAGGATCAGGAAAAAATGTAAAGCTATGGCTCAAACGACAAGATGGATAGTCCAATTGGCAAATAAATCATTTTTAATAATGATAATGACCGATAAAATAAAATAAATACTGAAGCTGTGGCAATAATGCTCTTAATGCAGCATTGACATAGAAGTGTAAGTAGTAGTACATCCATCAGTGTTAGCATTTATTTTAATTTACGTTCCTGGCCAGTGGGGAAATTTAAGACAAATATACACTTTCTATTAGCTCTGTTTTGGATTCTTCCCACTATGTAGGAAAATATCTGACTTAAGCTGCCAAATATTTCACTATGTTAACCAGCTAGTCCGTAACTGTCAGCTGTTTGGAGCTACAGTATGCCTGTAGTGCACGTTGGATTTGTGCCGCTTCCTGCTGGTTTTTATTCCATGAAACAATGTTGATGAGAGCAGTGACAGTGAATCAAAACAAGAAACTTGAGGGCCATAAAAACTAAACCATGTAGCCGATATGTAATATGTTAAAGCGCAACTTCACAGTAATGTCACGTATCTTGTTGGAGTCACCTTGCAAAATACAGACATTTGTCCCACAGTGTTATCCAAACATATTTAGTTATGCAGATTTAACTTTAGGGCAGCAATTGTGAGAAGCATTAGTATCAGACATGATTAATTAACATTTCCTAAACTTTTCAGATAGGCCTTTGTAAATATTATGGTGAAAGAGAGCGAACACTTGTCTTTGTACCTCTTGGACAGGTCCTTTGCTTATGAGGTGGAAAGGTAAAAATAAAGTATTTAGTAGCTCTTATATTCTTAGGAATTCTGCTGTTTTTTCTGAAGCGTTTGTTTACTGAGTTCTTCTCATTTATCATTAGAGCGTTGAAGTGTGTTTTGGTCGTTTTTAAGACAAATTGAAGGGAGTGTTTACTGCCAGGCCCATTTGGGGCCCTGACCCACCAACGCAGAGGATATGAGAAGAGGAAAGACCTAATGAGATATTTAAAGATGTGTGAACGCTAAGCTGACAGCCCTTAAAACAATAAATAGTATTTACCTTGACTTTCATTCTCTTATGTGAATCTCTGAAGTATGTATGCTATGTGCGCACATGTTGCATGTTTCTCTTTGAACTCTATTTGTGAGGTCCAGAAGTTGTCAGTACGACAATACAAATGTAACTTTTGAAGAGTTATCTCAGTCCTCTGCGGTAGGATGAGCCCTGAGTCAGGATCTGTATATGTTTTTGTCTTAGGCTGTGTGTGAAGTTCCACTACTTCAAAGGCCGTCTGTGGCCCCCTGAGGCCCTCTTAGACGTAGGTGTTTCCTTTGAGTAGACACCTACTGTCAACATTTCAGTCAGGAGCCAATATTTCTCAAACTATTAACCCAGGAAATAGCTGCTCCTCAACATATAAAGGCTCCTCATCTACAAAGCAATCAACATCTGCTGGAGTGAAGTGCTAGATGTGGCTCCTGCTGCGGCTATAACATGTGAACAACTTTTATACGTTCATTCCTAAAAGTCCGTCACTTTCATAGCCTGGTGCTTTGAGAATAACAGCATGCTAAGGTCACACAGACACACCTTCTCACGACTTTGCTAAGGAGAAATAATGCAATGTTTTATAGGCCACTGGGTAGACAGAGTTTAACACATGTGAAATACTTTAGGTCCAAAAACCAAATAGAGATTTCTTTAGCTCATAGAATGCTCACAAAATATTTTTTGGACTGGGCAAAGAACAGATCTTCAAAGAGACAACATGACACCGTGTCACAACATCGCACCGTCTCTGCTCAGTCAGCAGTAAAATCCCTCCATATGCTCTTGCTTACTTATCTTTTCTCATTGTGAAGCACACTCTAACAGGAGTGGGCCACTGACCTTTTTCACCTGCAGGGTGAACAGTAACAGGGCATGTTGTCTGTCTGGGAGTCCGGATGGATGATCGCATGGCTGGCTGCTCGGCAGACTGTCTGTCCACCTCTGACTTTTTCTCACTCAGTCTTTCTGGCTTCTGCTGTCTCTTCTCATGGAACATTTACTCAAAGGGAGGATTCTGGGGAGGAACTTATTTGAATCTCATCAGCATTGAACTCTTTGGAGAGAGACACACTGCATTACTTTTGTCAAAATGTCACCTCGCCTCTTAGAATTTGGTTCAAACTGTTGAAAGCAGTAGGTCAACGTAACATATCAAATGCAAAAGATCCCAGATTACCTAAATAAAGAAATATATTCCAATTAACACCATTACAAATTGACAGTGGTTCATTGGTTATAGAGAAACTAAACCAGTATACACTTAGTATACTATAAGTATAAACGAATGTGTGTTTTATATTTTGATCAACTTTTGCGAGTCCTCCAAAAATAAGTGGGTTTTTTTAAGGTCAGAGGGTCAGCCAGAGATATTCTCGTTAGCCTGCCAGGATGGAGAATTCCTAAGGATGAGTCATGAGAAACTCATTAACAATGTTTAGTCTGAATGGGGGAAGACGTGACTGGGTCAAACAGTCTGTTCAGATCACAGTCAAATGAAAAGAAGCCGCACCCTGAAGAGGAATAGGATGGCTTAGAATGCCACTGAATTTGGCCAACATATTATATCTCATGATATAGAAAAGAAAAAACAAACAAAAATCATCTGAATATCTTTAGCAAAGATTATAGGATGGCAACACAGACACCTGAACCTCCAACTTTGAGGATTTACCTTCAGTGTAATCTTATCTCATCTTTAATGCTTCTTGGGCCTCCTCCAGCTCATGAGCCGGAAGAGGAGCTCAAAGGCGAGCGCCTGTTGGTCAACTCATGACCCTCAGGCCCCCTGCTGGGATAACCTGGTGAGGACACATGCCTCTGGGCTCACTGAATGAAATATCATTAAGTATTTAGTGTACCAGCCTAGAAGCTCAATTCATGGATGAATTGTTCGGATTGTCTGCGTAGGGGTTGTAAGAGCTATGAATGTATTACCTACAGTAGATGTAGACAAAGATGTCAACGTATGTGTGATGTGTGACTTTGGTTAGTTTGAATTCACTAAAGTTACACAATAATATTACCAAACTAACCGAACATGGCAGCGTTCGATTAAACAAGCTGTGCTTTGTAGTTAAAGCTACTGTTTTTGACAAAGGAGTCTTTTGTCTTATACTGATATACCAGTTTCAATTCCCCGTAGTGCTTTCTGAAGGCAAGATTCAAAATGTATTGTACACTCCAACTGATATAGATTGATGTAGATTGACTTTTAAGATGTTGCTGCTGCCCCCCAACCGCAATTTCCTTGCTTTGCGTCTTTGAGAGAACTTCTCCAAACTGTTGCTTGCTGACGGTCGTCTGCTGTGGGTACTCCACTGACTATGGATAAGTAGCTCATACAACCCCACTTCAAACAACGTGAACCATCGATTTAACTTATACACAAACATACATAGAAGCCAACATGTCCCACGCATCATTCTTTTTTTTAAATCATACTCAGGCATTGGACCTCTACATTTTTACAGTTTGATGGAATGTAAAGGATGTGGTCAATGACTTACAGAATATCATTACCATGTTGTTGGTGGCGATATCCTATAACAAATAACTTTGGGGCTCTGATATAAAACCCAAGCACTTTTCCCTGTGAAGGCCAACTGCATAGTTAGTTTATGTTGACATGTGTTTATAGCTTACAATGCTTAATATAAAGTCCATAGCAATGTATACATACAAGGATGACATTGTATACTTTACACCTGTGTATGTGTAGGGAAAAGCCATTTAACAGATGCACTTAATTGGGCATGCTATGATGCAATATTCCCTTGGTAGCAAAGTCATTTTTCGTCTTAACATTTACGTTTATTGTTGGCTTATTCAACACTGAGACCAGGGCAAGAATCCAGAAAGGAATATGGTGTGTCCCAGAGGCACAGGATCTGCGACCAGTTTTCCCTTTTGACAGTTGTGTTCTTTAAAGTCAATAATGAGTTATTCTTAAGGGTTGTGGACCATTTTCTCTTCAAAACAAAAACCCAAGCAGCTGTATGCAGAATAAGTTCTTAGTAAAGCATTCTTCTTGGTAATGCAGTCAGAGGGTGGTGAACATACACATTCTGTGGACAGACTTCGTACAGTCTGCAGTATGTTGACATGTATGTAAATAGCATGTAAACCAAGGCCTATTAGATCCTATGGACTTTTTTGTCATTGTATTCATGAGTCATCTGCCTTAAACTTTTTAATGCTTAATTGAATTCATCTATAAATATAGATGGGGGATAAACAACTTGGAAAAGCTATCAGCTTTGAGCAAAAATGTACAACACATCTTCTTTGTCGAGTCCAAGTTGATTTCACATTACAATTTAAAGCTCTTTAACACATCGTAGATGGCAGAATGACTTCCGAAGTTTGGAAATTGGACCATTCACAGAGTCCTGGGCTCCCCTAGTACCATTGTAGTTGTTTATGCAACTACTGGGATGGTATTTAATTATAAGGGCCCCAGCACTGACTAGTGTCATTGCTGCTTGCAGTGATTACCGTGTTGTATTCCATTGAGTCCATAGTGTGTACCATATCATTAATTTATTAATATGAACCGTTACTGAATTTAAGAAATATTACAATGCAAGTTTCACAACCATACCAACAAAATGCAGTCATTAACATTAAAATAAACAACTGTATAGCAAAAGAAGTCTTTGCGTAAACAAAAATGTTGTCTGTTTTTCTCAAAAAAAATCCAAAAAGCTCAAATAAAAAAACAGGGTTCTTACATTCACAGTATCACCATGGGTTGCTCCATGCTTTGATCATCAAACGTAACGTTTACCTGTAGTGTCCTGATGGTGTCCGCCCTGCGCACCTTATCACAGTCAAAGTGAGTGAAACCATAGGGTGACCTCATGCTACAATGTGGTCATATTCCTGCATTGGTTTAAATCCACACTTCCTGCCCTCTCAGCAGTGAACGCAACTCAGAGACCATAGAAAGAATGGGTGTGTGTGTGGACAGCCATGTGAAAATGACATTTGCAGATTTCAGTACTTAGCAATCCGATTATATGAACTTGTGTGACTGCCAAAGAACATGTATGACACACAGGGCACAACAAGAGCTAGAGATCAAAGGGAAAAAGGTTAAATGGACAGATCATTTATAAGTTATGACATTACTTTATACATGGATAAAGATAAAGATCAAGGCAAAGAGAGAGGGAGGAGGTACAGACCAAATGCACAGATGGCACTGCGGTTTGAATCTACTCTCCAATGAATATATTACAATATTAGCTGGTTTCTCTACACTGTGATATGATTTACAAACTGCTACCCGCTACTCCTCTCTGCAGGGATGGAGCCCTGTGGAGAGGTGTTCATTTGAGAGAGACAGAGTGCTGACAGTGGAACGGATGCTCCTGCTGTGAAGGTTGACAAAGTCTCCATATGTTCTTTCCTATTATAAGATCTGACCAAGGACTTTTCATGACACAAGTGTGTGCCTGTGTTTGAATGTATTTTAACATATTGCCTTAACCTGCTTTGTGTTTTCCACTCTTTTATTATCCATTAACTCTCTCCATAGTTTTTTCCACATGGTGTCAGATAACAAGTCTTAATTCATATTTTGAAATGTGAAGCTTATAAGGCAGTAGATAAGGACAAAATAAAAGTTTCTGTCATTTCAAATCCACTTCAGAAGGGTTGACCATTTTTATATAAGATGCTGTTTTTTTAACCTGCCTTTGTTAAGTTGTGCTTTTGTTTTGTTTTTTGTCTTTAGTCTTTTGAACTGTGACACAAACTGTAACAGAGCCAGCTAAGCTTGGCATCACTTCCATATTGGATGCTTCCCCACCTCAGAATTCACTTACAATGCCTTTTAAAGGAGTGGGTCTTTTTTGTAGCAATACAGGAAGTGCAGAGGTTGAGCTGGTGAATCGACAGCACTTGTGACTTTCATCAGTAGATCATGTCCGATTACAGAAATGCTACTCTCATTTTAATTACCCATATCCACCAAAACCAACAACATTCAACAATCTTGTATGCTGATAGCAACCTAGTTTGCAAAAATGTTTTGGGCATTTCACATTAATGCAAAACCATGGATTTGAATTTGTTGTATATGATGTTGTTCATACAACATAAGGATTTAATGAACCTCTGCTTAAACAAACAAGAAGATGTGAAAGCAAGTTCAGAGTTTTTTGTTTTCTCCAATATTGTCCATTTCATTTAGTTAATTCTTGCTAAGCTGTGTTCCCACAGAGATAATATTGCTTGGCATTCAGTGTTTAAATCGGTGTTTGTGTGTTTCATGGATAATTGCATACAATGCAGTAAAAGAAAGTTAAAGCATCTTTGAAGTCTCAGTTTAACAGAGCAGATCCCTCAATGTGGTTCCCATCAGAACCAAACGTGACTCTGCAGGAGGCCGAGAGTGGGATCAGTGGAAACAGTGGTAGCTACAATAATCACAACAGTGCACTGTCAGTCACAACTTGGCTTCTTTAAATTCACGGGACACACAATCATATTGTTGTATAGGGCGAAGTGAAGGAGAGGAAGAGATAAACATGGGGAAGGAGGGAGTTTTTCAAAGACAAAAGAAAGAGTGTATTTGAGGGTATGGAGGGTATACCCAGTGGCTGGAAATGATTAGGTGATGTAGAATTGTATAATACGCTGTCTTTTTTTATTCTGGGAAAACTCTGGGAGATCAAGGTCAGCACAGATCAAACTATTAGCCTTAATCAGCCCTGATCCACTGGCATTGAGGGTTTTTGGTTGCATATGAGCAACATTATGCCGAAAAGAGCTGCCAGTGTGCAGCACTGCTCAAAGCTGTGTCATGGTTTCACTGCGAAATTGGCCAAATAGAGAAAATGTGTCGGTATACACGTTCAGAAAACTACATTTTACTATGAAAACATGCTTTTGCTGTAGCCTTAAGCAGTTACATATAAATCCATTTTGCGGTACAGGATAACCCACATTGCTCAGCAACGTATGTTTCCTGATTATTTGGGAATTATTTCTATAATAAACGTTCCAAGCTGGATTATACTCCATGCTGGACATGGGATACATTGGTTACAAAAAATAATCACCATGTTACATGTTGAACATTGATTTGTTTTTCTTGCTTTATCTCATGTGTGTCCATCTGTACAAAGATTGTAGTTCATATGTATTCAGTTTATTTTACTGTCTCTGGCTCCAACGGTGAACGCTGCAATATTTATAACCAGCTTGTAAAATATTTCATAAAGACGCAACAAGGTGTTTTATTAACATACATTTTAATTACATTAGGTCTGACAACATCAAAATCTGAGGGATTGTTTTTGGAAACAGTTTATTATTTCATTTTATAGAGGTGTATGTGGTGCGGGAGACAAGGTTAAATGTTAATCATTTAACTATTGATTGGCAAACGTGTGAGATTGCATAAGGTACATATGGTACAAATTCAGTTTACAGTACTGTGAGTGATCCTTAATACTGGTACATCACGTAGAATTGTGAGAAAAAACTTCAGAAACCATTAAAACATCAAACATTCCTCTGCCAAGGAAGTTATCTTTGATGGTTTGGTTGTTTTGTCAGTTTTTTAAATTACTACTAAACAGAATTTTAATTATTCTTGGTGGAAAAATGTTTAACATGGGAGGAAAGAACCCATTAAATGTTAAGCATATCTGAATGCACAGGACCGGCGTTTTATTTTCACTTTTGGTAAATATTATGGCCATGGTCTGCCTTTCCTATTGCACTTATTTTACCATACAGTACGAGTTAATCGACATTAATATATTTTTTAAAAACTGGCAGCTGGCTTTACAATGACTCGCAAGTGACCCTCTGACTTCTCATTTCTTATAAATACCTCATATGAAGAACATGTCTTGCTGGAAATACTGAAGATGTCAATTTGTATGGATGTGTTCCTCAGAAAGAGTGTTGTACCATCGATCTAGGCTTAAGTCACATGTGTGCCAGTTTATGCTCTTGTACAGTGTACGTCAGTGTTTTGAGAGAGCTTTTTTACAAGATTTTGGCCTGTTTGACCTGTCTGTCTGAGGAGTTGTTAGGAAGGCTTAAATTCATCAAGGGCATGAGTGGAAAAGACGAGAACAAGCCAGCAGTTGATTTAGTGTATTTTGAGAAAGCCAGAGAATAGTGTGTGTGCACATAATCACTCAATCGAACTTTGAGTAACACAAGGGCATTTGTGTTTTCATGCATATATGTGTCTCCATCTTCAAGTCTGAACAAGGACATTGTGATTTTACAACTATTTTGTTGATTTATTTTGATTATACTTGGCGATGGTGTTGTTTAATCATTGGCTGACATGGAAAGCTCTTCAGGCTGCATGTGGCACATTTTGAGAGGTATCATGAAAAGATTTTAGCACATTTGTAGATATTTTAGAGTCTTTAAAATATAAAAAAAACATGTATGTGCACTCACACAAACCAAGGTTTAATGAATGCAATGTAACATTTCTGGGTTTCTTTCAGCATTAGCTCTTTCTTAAAAAGCCTTTTTGAACACAAGGACATGGTACTTTATTGCAATGGTTCTATGTAATGAATAACCTCACTTTCTGTTTATATCATCCTTGAATCATTATAATGGAACACATCTGCTCGATTACGTGATAACATATATTGTATTTGCAGTTATACAAAGTGTTCAGCACAGATCAGAAGTAAATGGATCAGTCACCAGGGCTGTTAGTCTCTTTATGTTGCTTTAGAGAAACAATGCACAGAGATTAAAAACATCTTGATAGACTATAACGATGCACCATGTGTGGGAACACTGCAGTGGTGGAAAGCCCCAGAGTTTAATACACTCCAATTGGCAAAAATGTTGACTTCTTAACCTGGTTTCTCTTTTACCTCTTTGACGGATCTTCATGGGCTCACGGTTTGGTAATTACAGATTAGATTTGTGTCCGCTTTACTTAAAAAATGGCATCTTATCCAAACATTTTTTTAAAGTCTTATCTTTAACGCTCCCCAGTGCAGAAAACTCTTGTGACCCTCTGCAGGTGCCACAGAGTTTTTGGGGGGTCACTGAGTTGTAACATAAGTAGCTTATGTAGTTTAAGTAATACTGACAGAATGGAGGTACCACTCATCTCCAGTGACCTAGAAAAATAGAAACACGAGTAAGTCTACAGCCATGCTATGGACTCTGGGATCCTGTATTAATGCACAGGTGTGCTCAAAACTAAAACTAACAGGCTCTTAATTACAAAGCTGATGCTAAGCTGGTACAAAAGTACCATTTTCATTTTCTTAGTTTAACAAAATAGCAGCATGTTCGCAAGCTGATGTTTGCCAATTTGCACTTCACACAAGTACAGCTGAGGCTGATTAGCAGTGGTGTAATTAAGCTACTTGAAACCCAGAGATGAGAGGGAGAGGTGTTTCCACAGAACGTGGCATTTGAGGTGCACATATTGACTTGCGTACAAAAACATTCCTCAATCTAACTGTGATGATGAAAGTGTAAAACAACTGCATTCTGCATATACCAACACATACAGAAATCCATGACAATTTCTACAGGCAATCATGGTTCCTAAAACATGAATCTTATGGTTTTTTTTCTTAATGACTGACTTTCAGTCCAGCGCCAAATGTAGTAAACAGACATTCATGATCTCTGACTTTTCTTCTAGGATAATATCAGGTCAACATGTGTCCAATACTTTGGTTGTTACTTGCATTTCTAATGACAAACCCATCAGCCTCAATTTAACTTTATGATTTGTGCTAAGGAGCAACTCTTAGACTGCTAGCATGCTAACTAAGAAGTTGCACATCTGGCATTTAGCTGAGCAAATCTGGGCCTAAGTAAAACCTAGTAAAGCTGCTAGCATGACTATATACGGGGCCTTGCTTGGATTATTCTTCTCTATAATACATAGTACAGTATACTTAGAGTGGAACATAACTTGTGACTGACAATTGCTTGGCTTCTATAATTGAGAACTCTGTTCTCAGTAGACTCATTGGAATTTAAAACCCCTAATATTCACCACAAATATTCAGCCCTACTCTTTTGTCTCCTACAGTCTGGCTTCTGCCCAGCATCAGTCACTGCCACTGCATTAGTCCAGTTATGGGAATGCTCTTTGATGCTTGATGGTTTTTATTGCAACTAAAGTGCAGGAAGTAACGTGAGAAGTTGTGGTTGCAAAGTAACCTAATAAGAATGATGTGCATTCGGCCCACCTGTGAGAGCACACATGGACAGACATGGCTTCACAGATTTCTTGCATCTATTTTTTCCATTTCCACTGTCACTTGTCTTTTGAATGTGAGCCAGTTAAAGCTGTGAATCTCGTCAAAGAGTTAATCATACTCTCCATTCCACACATACACACACATACTGGGTCATGGAAACCCTGGCAATGGAAAGCCCCTTTTCTCCCTTTGTGCTCCCTCTGTCTGTGTCCTTGAGTCAACTGCAGCATTATGGCTCTTTTCCATCAGAGCATCTCAGTTATGTTTCGTCAACACACTGGCAGCAAGGTGGATGTTAACCATCATCCAACGGCGATACAGAGACTTCTGCAGCCTGCTGCTCTTGTCTCTAACATGTCTCCAGCTAAGACTTGGATACAATCTGAATTTCTGAGGAAATCTCCAGTGGGGCTGGAGAAGTTCAACATATACAATAAAATAAAGACATACAGTGGTTACATCTGCATAATGTAACTCTATAGTGCATAAGTAAAACAAAAGGCTCCAGGCAGTTGCTTTCTTCTGCACAGCAGTAGAGCTACAGGACAGTGTGTACAACCATTTTTTGTATGAATAATGTTTTGTTTAAAATCAACTTCATTGCTTTTATGCCCACCCGTAGACCTTCACATGTGAGTTAACAGGTATCAAACCAGCTATCTTAAAAAAAATGCAAAAAGCTATTAAGACATTATTATATGAGGCTTTTATCAATGCTTTCATTCACAGTGTGTTTTTGAATCCCCCATATATTAATATCGAACCAATGTTTTGGCACAGAGTTTGTGGTCGGTGTTGTTACTTTTAACAGATGTCGAGCAGCATAATCGTGCAGGGAGAACGGAGCTGTTCCATGTCTGTTCAGCCCAGCTTTGTGCTTCTTTCTGATGAAGACTAAAGTGACAAAGCAAAGGATGCCAATCCCTAAAACAACAAACCACAATGTACCACTGTCTTTTGACAGATAACCAGATAACCAACTCTCAGTCTTTGTTTCATGTCACATCATCACAATTTATATTTTCATAATTTCCTGATGAAAAAGCAAAGCATTGTTGGGAAATATAACAAAACACCTTAAGTCCTAAACTGCAAAGCTTTACACACAATTTTTAAACATGATTATGAGATCATTATAATACTGTGACATGAGATTGCACTGAACCTGTATTTTTGTTGATTGGTTCTGAAAAGTATAAATGGTTATTGTAATATTCGCTCAACGTTAAAGAGCATGTCTGGTTTGTCAAATGTACAAAAGATAAATGTTTCAAACAGCTGATGTGTACAACATTTTGGAAGTTTGTTACTTTAAGACCTCTTGCGTCTTCTTTCCTCGCTGTATCAACAACATCCTTTTTTATTTAGAGTGATTAATCCATTAAATTAAATTTACAAATTCATGTGGTCTTTGTAAAGTGAATGTTCCCTTTATAATTTACGTTGGCAGTGCAGTTAGTCAGCATGTCTGGCTTGTATCTCTGATAAGCTTGTTGTACTTTCATGGCTGTTGAAGCAGACTCGTTATCCCAACGATTCCTGTGACTCAGCATTAGGGGTCAGAGGTCGGGAAGTTCCGTTTAACAGTAATACTGATAAAGGCTTTGCAGGAATTCATAATGACACATTTTATTTGATTCAGCCACAGAAGGCTTCTTTTACAGTAAGATGTGAAAGTCTTAGATTTGTTTGCCCAGACCCAAGAAACACTAAGTGAAGTCTACATTAAGAATGATTACACAACAGCAAATGATCTGCAAATACTACATGTAGTAGTACATGTATTGTTCCTGCATGGAAAAGCAACATCATATTTTTTTTTTTTTTTGCGACTGCCATTGCCTCTCTTAAACACATTGATCCTAAATCTCAAATCTTTGAAATGAATAAAACACTTTTGTATGGGTCTGTCCATCCAAACAGCTGATCCCAGATTAAAGGATAATTCCACTGTGGATCACATGCAGCAGAAATCATCTGCTGTGAGTTGAAACTTTTACAATATTTCTATTCACACCTCTGTGATGTGAAGCAGGTGTTTTTCCTTTAACAGCTGATCGGAAACACCTGTAGCCAAACTCTGAATTAGGTATCGCCCCATGTCCACATTTCTGCCATGTGTGATGCAGCGTTGGTTTACCCTTTAAAACCGACAGTGACTGATTCATACATACCATGCCCACTACAAGGATGATGAAGATGAAACCAGGGTGGACACAGCTAGACAATGATCCCAAACAAACAGCCAATGAAACTCTTAATTGGTTTCAGAGAAAGAAAATAAAGCTGCTAAAATAGCCCAGCCAATCACCTGACTTGAATCCTATAGAAAATCTATGGAAAGAACTAAAGATAGTTCCATGGTTATTGCAGGGCAGTGGGTTTAAATGCTGTGTCTAGGAATTCCTTTTATTACTTTAACAGGATAGCAGAGGTGCATCATCCCACTGGTTTTCAGTGAGGGTACAAAATCTAATGACAACTGAATGCGGGATTACAGTTTGTTAAAAACAGTTCTGATCATTTTAGCCTTCACTACAACATGGCTTTAAGGATGGCAAGGTTAACCTGTGAGTTGGTTGGTCCTGTACTTTAGTACAAGTTAAATACCTCTTGATTGGGTTGCCATGATTTTTGGTATATTGTCACCGGATAATATATTCTGCTAACTTTGTTGCGCCTTTAACCTTTCTTATAACTCCATCAGCAGATCAAGTTTCCTTGTATCCAGAGAAATATCATCGATGTTATGGATTAGAACGGAATGAAAACAGTTTGAGTAAAATGCCTAAACAATAATAAGACAATCATGAGAAGCTTTATAAAACAGATCTAACCTTGCTCTTCAGTACTTTCTTTCCCAACATCGAACCGTGCATTCATTTGATGATGAAGTAGCCGGACAGTTCTAATTCAATTTATGTAAGTTTGGTGTTGCACTCTCCTGCACTGAACTGCAAGGAAACTTGGATTGCCTAGTTACAAAGATCATATCTGCTTCCCAATATTTGTGCAGGTCAATATTCACTTCAAATAATCAGTTTCTTTCCCTATCAACCTATCAATTAATTATACATGCTCGGATTTCAGTCAAATCTGCAATCTTTGTGAAACATTAAGTTAACAAAACATTCTACATTGTAGTTTAGTCCTTAAATATGAATCACAAATACAATGTGGCCTCAAGGTACTCTAGACAACGTTCCAGCAAGCTGTCAATGTTTTTAATAAAGCAATTTAACAGTGGCTGGCACTCAGCCCTCTGCTCTACATAACAATAGTCCTACATTCATTGTGAACCGGCAATGGATTGCTGGGGATGTATTTCTGTTTTTGTGCATCTGGTGATATAGAGATAAGTAGAAGTTTTGTATGCGGGAAATAAACAAATAGGTGTTAGCCTTATAAGAAAACAGTATTTGGAGTTAATTTACAGTCATATTCCTGAAGGCTGTCAACAAAGAAGCTGTTTACTCCAGTTTACCATTGATTTCTGTATTTTAGGGTCAAGAACCCCAAAATTGCGTTACCTGGAAAGAGTATAGCTCATTTTCAGGAGAAGTGAAGAAAACCAAAACAGAGAATGTAATGAAGCATGGACTTAATGTTAAACACATTTACTGCAGGCAAAGAGGAAAGATTAGCAACAAGGGTTTAAATATCTCATTGACTCAGAGTATACAGATACAGAAGTGGCCCTGGAAGCACTGCAACTAATGGGAATGGATGGGAATGTCATTAGTTTTGCATGTTGGCGTTGGTTTTGACCATGATGGTGAATCAACCAACCAAGCAACTGTAAACCGGCAGTGCCATCCAGAAATCTACAGTGCTAACATGACTAAACATGTGTGACATGTGCTACAAGAACGACATAGCGTTATACCAGCAACGTTTTTAAGGAGGAACCTCAATGAGCGTTTTGTTTTTTGTTTTTTTGCTAATCTTTACGTGGTCAGGTCATTAAGTAAGTGATTTGTGCATTACAAATGTGTTATTTGTCATTGAATGATTTAATGATATGCATTGGTGTTCTCATGTCGTCACCCTCTTAAAATAATTGCCTAAGTCATTTTTTTACAAAAATGATTTTTTTTTGCCTAAATCATCTCCTCATGATGCTGGCCACCTCTGGTAAAATTGCCTACATCCTCAGTTAAACAGATCATGCCATTCTATCCTTTTAGTATAATTGCCTATGTCAAGAGTGTGACTTAGGCAATTTTACAAGCTTTTCAAGATGGCGGCTGATACTAGAAGAAGACAATTCTACACAGATGCTGAAGTTATTTCCATGATTCAGGGCTCTTCCCATATTAGTAGGTGAAGATGTTTACTATAATATACGCTAAGCTATAAATATTGCATAATATTTCATGTTTTTATTCAGTCTTTTTAGTTAAAATCAGTTAAGCTAGGAACTAGCTAAAAAGCTAGGAATCCAAGCAGAAACGTCTCAAAGGAATGTCATACAAGAGCAAAGGTGGCAAAGAAATAAGGGCAAAGGCTATGGGTCCTCCCTGCAACTCCAAGTTCTGTCAGCGAGTCTCAACTCGAGACTGCCATGTCCTTACAGAAGAGCAGCGGCAGTGGGTATTTTTACAAGATTTGGGCAATGAACACCTGGGAAGAACGTCGGTTATACGTCACCACTTTGGTCACAAAGGTTAACATAAAGCAAAAAAAAGTTGCCGAGGCATCCCGACGCAATTCATCATTGTCCTACCAACTGAAGCTTGAAGATGGAACAAGTGTTAAAGTGTGCAAGGCACTTTTTTCCTCTACATTTGGTCTCCCTAAAAGAACCATTACAAAATGGCTGAACGACTCCATCGACCCTGAAAAACAAGCAGCAGCGCCGTCTAAATCTGGACCTAAGAGTGGCAAGCAGAAAAAGGTTGAACCTGATGTCAAGGATTTCATTAAGAACTGGTTGAGGGACCTGCCCAGTGTTAATTCAGACTACTGCAGAAGCACAGCTACCTACAAAGACAAGAAGTTCCTTTACCCAGGCACAACCATCTCCCAACTACATCATGAATATCAACAGGCAGCTGCAACTGCTGGAGTGAGGGCTGTTGGAGTCCAATATTTCACAGCTGTGTTCCATGAGGAGAAATATTCCGTATTTATTCCAAGAAAAGATCAGTGTGATGTTTGTGTTTCATTCAAACATGGGAATATCAGTAAGGCTGAATATGACGCACATGTCACCAAGAAGGATGAAGCGAGGTAAGAGAAATCCTGCGACAAGGATTGTGCTCATGAAGAGAAGTCCGTTTGGACAATGGACTTGCAAGCTGTGCTACTGTGTCCAAAAACCCAAGCCAGCAGCCTGTATTACAGAACAAAACTGCAGGTCCATAACTTTACCCTTTTCAACTTGAGATCAAAGGAAGGCTACTGCTATGTTTGGGACGAATCAGAAGGTGACCTGTGTAGCGGGGTATTTGCACATCTTCAATATCATCATTTTGAAGGTGTGATCAAAGGCCATCCAGAACTCAAGGAGATCATAGTGTGGAGCGACGGTTGTGGTTATCAGAATCGCAATGCATGTGTGGCGAATGCATACTCTGAGCTTGCAAGGAAATATGGGGTACTAATAACACAGAAATACCTTGTTGCAGGTCATACACAAATGGAGTGTGACAGCATGCATAGTACTATTGAACGCAAAATAGTTGCAGATATCTTCACCCCAAGAGACTATGTCATTATATTCCAGACTGCAAGAATCAGGCCTTCACCTTACCATGTGAAAGTGCTCAAGCACGATGAGTTCCTGAAACTGAATGGATCCTACTTCTGTAGCATCAGACCAGGCAAAAAAGTTGGAGACCCGACTGTGCATGACTTGCGGGCTCTTCAGTTTAGCAGTGAAGGCAAGGTCCATTTCAAACTGTCCTTCTCAGAAGCCTCTGTGTGGGAAGAACTGCCACAAAGGGTACAGGTGCCAAATGGGCGAATGGCATGGATACGATTGTTTCCATGTGCTCTGCCAATCAAGGAGACCTCCAGTCAATGAAACCCATCATGCCTGTCAAGTGTCATCACTTCTTTGACAATTTGCCACACTAATAGGCATCAGTCAAGAACCCAGCAAAGAAGAGCTGGAAGGAGAAGTGAATAAATGCACATGCCTCCTCAGCATTATGTTTAGTTAGTTTGTTAGTTATGCTTTATTCCTGACAGAGTAGAAGGTTTAAAATTGCCTAAGTCACAAAGGCATGTTCGAAAATTTGCCTAAGTCATTTAATTCTGCCATGTTCCATGTTTGACTGACCTTGTTGTTTGTATGTCAATAGACATCTGTTGTTATAACTGTTTTGATTAAAATTGTTGGTAAATATCATATATTCAACAAATGGTTCAGTTTTTTGTGTTTCCTGAACAATCTGAAAAAATGACTTAGGCGATTATTTTAAGAAGGTGACGATGTGTCGCATTACAAAGAGAAAACAATGTGGTCCTAATATTCAACTCTTCGTGGGTTTGTTGAAGGTGATTGCACATACAGGTATGAGGCTGAGGCTGTTTTGTGTTTGACATCAGTTCATCTCTCAGATCAGTCCCACAGTGCAATGCTCACTCAGCACTTCCTAACAGAATCCAGATGTTGGCAAGATTCTCTGTATTGTGAGTTACATCACACCAAAAAGTTGTCATATTTACACACCTGGGACATCACCACTACACTGATTAAGTTAAAGCCTCTTCATTAAGGCAAGTCGTCCCTGCACACACAGTTGAAAAACCATACAAACTGCATGTTAACTACAGGTGGTGACATGATTCATTAGCGGTGTATTATTTGCAACATGATAACATGTCCAAGGCAATGAAAATGTTTCAGGCTTCTGAATTACCGTAATGAACAATGCTGTTTTTCTAGTCAACTCTAGTCGAGTCAGGAATACTACACCATGGATTTGGGGCAGTAACTCTGAATAGGACCTTGCCTGTGTCAAGTCAATCTTTCCAATGCAAAATACATATAAGACATGATTAGACCTTTTTACTCAATGCGACTTACATACATTCAATACTGTGGGCAATGTTGGTTACTGGCTGCTCGATCCGAAGATCAGGGCAATAACCTACTGAGCCACAGCCTTCCATAATACATATTGTATTGACAAAACCCCAGAAATTATGAATTTCACCACTGTATTACAGCTTTTAAAATAGCATAAAATGGCCATAGAGGAAACTTCAATCACTATGAAGCTCACAACAATGTTACACATTAGTGGCCTAGATGAAAAATGTGTCAGACAATGATGTTGCAAGAAATTGCCAAACTAAACAGTTCAGTTTTGATTTCCTATTTGATTTTACATGCAAAAATACTATTATTGCAAAATGTATCTTTCTCTTTAAATCTCAGCAAACAAGGTGATTGTGCTCTCGTTTGACATTTCAGGGATACACCAATCTCTCTTTGTTTACAAAGCAACCATCTCCATGATAATACAGAAATAGCGTCCAAATCCAGATCTGATGTTGCAACATTTAATCCTCTGATTGAATTAACAGGGAGGAGTGGACAGAGAGGGGGAGAGAGAAGAAATAAAGTTACTCTACTTTCATAAAAATGTTGGTGAGGCTGTATCGAACCGTGTGAAGGTTTCAGTCGTCACTGAAGAGGGTGGGCCATCGTCAACACCACTGACATGGTCTGTTTTGCTTTCACAGTTAATAAAAGTTTTTTATTGCCACAACGCCCCTCCTTGGTCTCATCCAAACTGAAACCTTAGTAAGAAGTTTTTCTTAGAAAATTGTGAAATTAGGGGAAATTGTCATATTCTGCAGATTCCTGCAAAAATCCTGCACTATGTTTTGAAGTTGCAATAATCAATATCCTCATATTATCAAAAAACAGGACTCTGTTATGTGCAAGGCCTGTAGTGACTTAACTAGTGACTTTTAGCGGACTCAGAAACTCTACTTTGCGCTGAGAGGAACTGCAATCACTTTTTAAACCCCATTCGGATGGGATAGCAATTACAGGGGTTGATATGGTACATCATTTGTATTGTGCTCTTAGGTCAGTGATTTTCAACCTCTGTGCCATAGCATAGCAGTGCTAGATTGTCAGGTTTGCCATGGGAAATTGGCCAATTTCACTAAATAAATCCAAAAAGATAATAATTTGCCATTGTTGAGCTTCTGTGCCTGCAACATATTGGCTGGTTAGGTACTTAAAATACTCTTCAATGGAACTGGGTGGCATTCGGCAGTGCAATGATGACCTTGTTAATTTAAGATAGTAGAATTAATTGATTGACTATTTTGTTCGCCTGCATCAAAATTTGAGAGCAGGTAACATTCATAAGAACAAAAATGTCATTTTTTATCTTGTAGATGCTTGTAGATTCCTGAGTACATTGCAACAGGAACTACTCATAGCCATTGCTTGCTACTTGCCTCCCAGCTTCTGGCAAAGAGTCATCATAACAGAACATGCATGAATTCATCGAAACAAAGTGATACGTTAAAACCTTTTTCTGTTGTAAACCATTGGCTTTGAGAGCTTTAAATTGAAGTAATTGGTGCTAATATGCAATATTATTTCCTCTTGCAGATTCATAAAGGTTACGTTGTGAAAATGTTGGCGGGAAGTTGATCAAAACTTGAAGTTAAAAATGTGAAAGAACCCTTTGGCTTATTTGGATGAGTGAAAGGGTAGAAAGTATTTTAATTCTATTATTGTACCACATAAACTCTCTTTCGTTCGCACATATTTTTCCCATCCCCTCATTACCCCCTGCGCTGTCTCTCGTTTACCCCTCACTAGTCCCCCGCCCCTTTCTCTGAGAGGGTTGTATACACAGTGTGGTTACAGTCTCCTCAGCCCATTAAACTGTATGGAACCAGTTTGAGTCCCAGTATTGTTGGTAGTGAGGCCAATCCTCTGAGGGCCTTCTTGTGTGTGATTGCACAAATGTATCACCATGGCCGAGCAATGTGGTTTAAATACAGACTGAAAGGGGTAGCCAAGATGGGAAAGTGTTTTTCTTCTTATGGCATATTTTCTGCTTTAAAAAACAAAATAAAGAAAAAAAAATAAAGAAAATACTGTGGTGTTTTCTGCATATTTAACACACAGCCTACAATTTTGTAAGGGTGAGACAATAAAATAGTGCCTAAAATGTTGATCAAAAACAGACTCTCCAGAGCTGTTGATGCAAATTCGAATAAAAAAACAGTTGACAGAATGTGGTTGAAATAAATGATCATAAGAGACACTTTTGACTGGATTCCGAGAAGTGAGGAAATCCTTGTCTGTTTGAAACCCTCAGCAGTCCTCCTCCTCAACCTCAATGCCATAGCAGCACTTACATGTGTGAACATGAATAATATGACCTGAAAATGAAATACAACTTCAAGTCAGCGGGATGGCCATTAGTTTACCGTTAGCATACAGCTTCATCAGCAAGGCAATACATTTGATAAGATCCTTATTCTGTGAAAATATATTTCTGGGTTGTCGGGACCAGGTGGAGAAACCGAGAGGTGAAACTTGGTATAAAAAAGAAGACAGGTAAATCTGCAACCCTAGTTGCGTATGTGCTCTGTGAGAATGAAAAGTTACATAACAACAGTAAGTGAGGGGGAATTTGCAAAAAGTAGCATTGTGTATTATTGGACTTTTTGCCAAGATTTATGGCATCCTTTATGGTTAATACCTGGGAATATTTTACTATGAGCTCATAACCTCATGCTCTTAGTCAGTCTCACTGATAAAAATGCAACTGCACGCTGAAAGACTTTCCCACACACAAAGTCCTCTCTGTCTCTGTGTGACCACCCAATCCTCAGATCTCAGCAGGAAGTTCCTAATCTGTTAGTCAGACTTGGTCATGATAAACACAAGCAGTGTAACCCTTCTCCGAAACCTCACGCTCCTATTTCTGCCATTTAACAATTTGTTTGACTGTCCAACTACTTAGCAGCACATTGCTGGCATCAAGGAAATACCTAACACCCTCACCCCCCAGCCCTAGCTGCATCATTAACTTTGATAATTATCAGCTTATCCACGGCAGGGCTTCAAGGCACTTGTTAAATTGTTATCTAAGTACGATTGCATGCATTTTTAAGTCTGACTAAACCACGCTTGAAAATAATTTAATTTCTTGTTAGGTTGCTGAGTTGAGTCAGTGGTAGTGTGTTGTGTTGCAAACAACTTAACCTCTGGACTACACGAGAAGTAATGGTTTCCTAGTTTTGTGGTGCAAACACAATAAAAAGGGGTTTCCTAGAACTATAAGTCCCCCCAGTCTGTAAATTGTATAGTGACTTCTCTTTCAGTCTGCTCTGTTATCTTGTAAACTGGCCTCCAGCAATGAAGTGGTGTGTCTTGGATATACACTTATCAGTGACACCTTTGTAACAGAGTAACACAGTGGATATGGTCGGGGTTAAATGTGTCAACTGGTAGCAAAGGATGATCTTCAATTTGTCCTTTTCCAAACTAACCCTGAGGCACATAAACTGTCAGTTGGGTCAGAAGTAATGTTTGCATTCTTGCAGGATCTGAAAAATTGGAGTGAAATTGATCCCAGTGATGTTCATATTGCTGCTTAATTTCACTGCATTCCACTTCGCCCGTTGAATCAAGTTATTTTTACTTTTTTTTTGAAGCAACCAGTGCCTTTATTAAGTGAAAGTGATGAAAGGGGGAGATAGAGGGAGTGACATGAAGCAAATGGTCCCAGATTCGAACACATGTCCTCATGGGGACGAGCCCCAGTATTTTGGTGGCCAGCTCTACCTACTGAGCTATACGGCGGCCAAAATTAAAGGTACTGGCCTGAGTATTTAACTTGATTTATCATGCTTCCTCTATGGACTGCGTCTCTGTTTCAAAGTCAGGGAGTATGTAATTTGGTTAAGAATCCTGGATATTGTCCTAGAAAAACTTGGAAAGAGAGCCAGTCATGCGTCCTTACACATCAAAGGGCACAATGAAAAATAGATACAACAAGAGACATGGATGAAAAGAAGCCATTGGCATCACCATCATTAAAATGATAAGATTATTAAGTGGTAAACTGTTTGATGGTGTCCTGCCGATATTGCGTGATAAGTTTAAATCTGATTACACAAAGAATAAACGCAGTGGGACATTAAGTGTTGGAGAAAAGAATGTAAAAGATAAAAATGCTTAAAATAACAATTGTATCTAAAACAATTCAGCCAGGAGAAATTTGATTCTGCTGCTTCTGTTCCAGAAGGATTTCATTATTGCAATGGCCAGTGTTTTGCCAATGCATTTTTAAACCATTGTGAAAACTAGCGCCATCTGTGAAATAATGTGATGAACAGTATTTTGTTTCAGAAAATGCTCAAACTAAGAATTAGGGACTGGCACTGTCACTAATGATCTCCCAGTGGAGGTGAGGTGGCCTCAGTGAACTCAGAAGGAAGATCTAGCCAAGTGAAACACAAGTGCAAGTGTGAAGTGATGTGTTGGATAGAAGGGTCCTGTACACGAAGGGTCAGTTCTTCTAAATTATCCAAGACCTTTTCTTTTTTTAGGTATTGCACATCAGTTTGTAGACTGTTTCTTTATCTGAAGGTTTTAAACTCCATGTCAACAGTTTCTTTTAGCTTTTTATCTGTTGACAGCTAGGTGTAAGGTAACTGAAATGCAGTGCTTCAAACCACACAAACAAAATTCCACTTGCCTACATTTCGTTGAGAGGTAAGTGAGAAAATTCAGTTTTTTGTGAGAGAAATGTATCCTTTAAATAAGACAACTTGCTTCTGATTTGTCTGTTGAATCGAGCACTCTGATTGGCCCATTAAAACAAGCTCTCTTAATGGCCTTTTGAAACAAGCTATTTGATCACATCATTGAAACAAGCCCTCTTACTGTATAGGCTCGTTGAAACAAACCTTTGGATAGGCCCATTAAAACTGGTAATTTGATTGGCTCATTAAAACAGGTAATTTGATTGGCTCATTAAAACAGGTAATTTGATTGGTCCATCAAAACAAACCTTCTGATTGGACCATTGAAATATTTTTTTATCTCCACATCATCATACCTAAGCATAGTTGCTTAACAAATCAGGTCACTTTCAAGAGGAAAAGTAATGTATCTTTTTGGAACAGAACAGAATTAGGATAACTGTTCATAATAAAATAATTCTGGTATGTCTTTTGTTGTTTAGATACTTTCCAAATCACATATCCGATGTATGACATTGTTAAATAATGATTTTATTTGTATTTTCAATATGAATAAAGTGGTTATAGTGACCAACAGGCAACCCCCGATATTTGATTGAAACTATGAATTTGAAAGCACAGTGTACCTCAAGGGTTTTTTTTGTATAGATGTGTGTTTGCTTTGGTGGCTGCACTCCATTGTTCACCTTCATCATCAAATCAGGCATATGAAGGGGGATTATGCGTGCCTCTCAGAAATCACACAGTTTCTGCCCGCTGTGAGTGCACACTTACTGCTTCCACTGTGCCTTGTCTGCAAAAGAGGAAGTATTGGTTATTAAATTGTCTGCAAGAACTGGTGCCTGTTCTTCTTCATCACACAGAGCCTGCTAGAATTAAAAGCTAGTGGGCTAATTAGTATTTGGTCTTTGGTTTCTCCGACAACCCCATGGCGTTCTGTGCCCTGATTGGCTCTGACACTGCAGGCCAGCAGCTAATTGGATCAACACAATTACGCACATTCTTACCATGTTAAGGGCTTTGCTTCATGTGTTGAATTTCATTAGAAACCCATGAAAACACACTGACATGCGTGCACACAGGTGTCAAACATTTCTACACAATTATACATACGAACACAAATGCTATTGTGATCTCTGACCTAAATCTCTTTCTCATACTGACGGCCATCCTTCTGGTTGATGATAAATTACTGTAAGCTGTTTGCAGAAAGTTGTAATGTTATATGCTAAGTCAGAAGAGATTTAGGGGAGTTAAGATAAAGATTCTAAGTGCTTTGCTGACAGCCCAAGCTCATAGGAAATCCTGTTTCAACTCCACTTTCATAACTTTAAAATTGGCATGTCAAATATTTCACTAACTCTCTGGTTTGACTGTTTTTACAACCCCTTACTTATGTCTTGTGTTTAGCACTGTTGCCCCTGGGTTCCTATTTTCTCTCACATGTTCATGTTTCTGTTTTTACTCCTTCTTATTTCTTTTGCTTGAAAAATATGTCTTGCCATACCTCCTCTGCTTGCTTGCTCTGTTTGTTTAAGAAATTCTTATCATAAAAGCAAAACAGATGATATCACATTTCGTAAATGAAATCCAGACACTGGGAGAGACATTAAGATGTTACTTCTTGTAAAAATCTACATAATTCAGCAGTAGTTTTCCCTTCTTTATTAGCAGGTTAACAAACATTTATATCCTAAAATACTTTTTAGGATTGCTTCATATTTTGGAATAATTATGGCAGTGCCTAAGCTAATAAAACTTGAACTATTAAAGAATAAAATAAAGATGATTTATATTTAAAATGATAAAAACAAAATCATTAACAGACAATTCTGGGATTCATTTTCAACAACTCAATACAGTTGTTAATAATTAAAGCTTCCATGTGAAAAACAAAGCTAAATAAAGGAACAAAAAAGTTTAAAAAACTAAAATTTTGTGAAGCACTTTGAATTGCCTTGTGTTGAAAGGTGCTATATAAATAAACTTGCCTTGCTTTAAAAAGGCTGAAATTCTTTAAAGCTCTGTGATAAATGTCAGTATAGCACATTTGAATAGAGAACAAAGGAGTAAATATAGATGTAAATATAATGGGAAAGACAGACAGAGAATGGAGAAAGAGTGTGTGTGAGAGAGAGAGTGTCCATGCTACATCGCAAACCACTTCAGTTCATCTGCTGCCCATTTGGCTCCAATTAGTGTGCAGCCCCCTCTAGCTCCCTCTGTCTCTACCTCGCTGCCGCAACTGGTGTCTCTTTGCAGCTTGCTCTCATTCGCTCTGCTTCCTACACCCATACGTCCCTGACACAATTACCTCCAGTAGCTTCTGATCAGCTTGTGTGTAAGACAAAAAAGGGAATACGTGGATGCAGATGTTTATATCTGCGTCTGTGTTTGTGTGTGTGTGTGTGTGTTTGTGTGTGCGTGCGTATGTGTGTGTGTGTGTGTGTGTGTGTGTGTGTGTGTGTGTGTGTGTGTGTGTGTATGTGTGTGTGTGTGTGTGTACCTAACCTCCCGCTGCCTTTTTCCATAATGCGCCACCACCAAGACAGACTGGCTGTGTGTTTTAAGACATAATGACACACACTCACCGATTGAAACAAAGCCCCCACAGTCAGTCCGTCAGTCCATAGAGCAGCACAGGGGTTGGGGTTTGTAAACGGTAACATATTTCCATAGCCGCACGGGCATAATAAGCACTTATCGAGATTTCAACAGGTGAGATTAAAGAAAAACCTCAATGGCCATTTTCACGTGGAAGAAACAGCACCATACTTTATCTTAGATCTCTGAATATTTCAAAGACTAGTGTTAGCTATGGCAGCAGTGCTTTCCTTTATTTTACATCTATACAGTTTGTGGCAAGCCAGCGATGAAAAAATTGGCCCTTTGAGTATTATAATGTCATGCTTCAGCACGTGGTGAAAGGTCATGTCATCATAAGCAGTTAAAATAACATATCCCTTCCTTCACCTGAAAAAAGGGGTGCGTTTGTGTTACAGGACGTGATATATCACGGGTTGTTTTAACTGCTGCGACCTTTCGTATCAAGATGACATCACCCTGCGCACATACGAACATCAGCATGGTCAAGTTATTCTTCATGTTCACTTTTGGTTGCTCGTTTTGCACTTACTTTCATTAGATCCCCCTAAGGATGAGCTCTTATTGAGTCATTTGGATTCATAATACTGTCAGACCACCCAATAACAAGTACTGCTCATGACCTCTGACTCCTGCAGCTCATCACACACTTCCTCTTTCTGGTATCGCTTCCTTAACTCATATTTAATATAAACAAAAGAGATATTTCATCGGTGGTCATCAGGTAGAGCTCTGGGACATGTAAGGGATCCCTCAAATCATTAGGACTCATCCTCTGGGGAACATGAATGTTTTTACAAAAATGTCATGGCATTCCATCCATTCAGAAGTGGTGGACCCAATAACAGACATTGGCAGTTAGAGGCAGCAATCATGATTGTTGTTGGCAGCAATCCTTATTCAATAAACCAAGTCAGTTAAAAGCAGCTATCACTTATTTGTATTTTATTGATGTAATTTAAATACCTCCGTAAATTTCAATTGATTCATTGCAGATAGCTTTAAGGCTTTTTTATCGCATTGCCACTTTTATAATGGTGTACACTGCAGAGTTTCCCTCAGTTTTAAGGGTTGCATTGTGTTGAGTCACTTTAGGATCACTGTTCAGAGTTACAAAGTGTTTATCTAATAAGGTCTTCACTTTTCTTTTGTTTGAGACAGAACAGCTGTGGAGGAAGTCCAGGTTTAACAAGATGAACAGTCGCTGAACAAAACCCAGCTTTACTTGGTTCGACACTATGGGACTATAGCCATGCAAAATTTTAGGAAGCCAGCATAAATGTTAAGTCATGTCCAGCTGTAGTACCCCTGCTCCCTTCATTTACTGATTTATAGTATATTGAAATGTCATCATGGCAATGCAGTTGGTTTTGCATGTGTTAGCAAACACAGCAAATCATGTCTACTGTACATTCCTAGTAGTTTAAAGATTGATGTGCACTCCATGCAGCTGCTGGTTTCCATCCATATTCATACAATATGAAGTTCTTGCAAAGGGAAAAAAATGTGGTATATAAAGAGTTAACTATTACAGGAAGATAGTAACATTTATGTGTTGAGCACTATATCCATTTCCCCATCCACTGACATCATTTGGTTATGACCAGAGGTAAGCATAAAGCACATGTTCGTTAATGAGCACAAAAGGTATCCAGAAGGTGGACATGATGTTTTTTAAACAAATACGGATGTGAATCAGTTTTCATTGTGACGATATTTAAATATTCAGAAACTGGCCTGTGGACTGAGTAGCTCGATGTTAAGAAAGCACTTCAGATCAAAGAAGCCACCGAATGGCATGAAATGCTCCAGCCTGCAGATGGTGAAGGTACAGCAGTGTGGTTCACCTTCTCAAAGCTGGTACAGATGTCCAGTGGTTTTTAGATCGGGTTAGAGTGGGGACAGAGGCTAACCAACTGACAGTTAACAAATGGTCTCCCAGCGTTTATAGAGCTGGGGAAAGGAAACCAGAGTGCCACTCAACTTCCCCTAGCCACCACACACACACACACACACACACACACACACACACACACACACACACACACACACACACACACACACACACACACACACAGTGGCTCACATTCATGCCACTAAAAAGTGATGAGGAGGGGACTGACTGCGGTCACATTTACAAGACAGCAGCCTACAGTTTCCCAGGCAGATTTATGAGGGATTATATTTCAGTTATGGGTTAGCGAATATCCGAGTATCCTGTTAAAACCAACTATTATGATCTTATCAGCTCCTGACACTGATTTGGGAATAATTTAGTTTAGGAAATAGATAGATAAGGAGCAGCATGGGACAGTGTGTGTTCAGGCCCTAGTAAACATGCCAAGGGTTCATGACAAGTCATACATATTTTTGAAATTGTTTTACTGGGCTATTGTTTGGTCTAAATATGTTAGTATACAAGCCTATCTACACATTACCAAAGAGCGTGTACTTTTACCAAGACTGCTCTAAATATAATTTATTATTCCAAATAGAACTGATTTCCATCTGGAGCTGAATACAGATATACATGAAGATTTATAAAAATCAACTGAGTCACTGGAGTGGGCCTTTGGACAAAGCTGATTGGGAGTATTATGTTACTTGGGTCCTAAGGCTGCACAGGTTTATAAATGCCATAAAGATTAGCTGTATCAGTAGTATGTCCATGTTTTATATTCTGCTGCAACCATGCAGTGCTGAGTTATAGCAGTTAATGAAATACTAAACCTTATCCACTTACAAACCATATATTTATGGAATATAGTTATAAGGCTCGTCCAGATTGGCTTGACATTTCTTGACCTTTAAGACAGTAATAGACAACATAATCTCCAGTCATAGTCCACTAACTGGCTTTATTTAGGACTTTTGGCGACTTCAAATGGTCTTCATCAGCAAAAGACCAGGTGATATGATCAACAACAACGAGGTCTTGTGTTGCAGCAGTTAACAAACATGGAGATGAATGCTGTTACCTCCTCTTGCACTCCTTGACCATGTGCACTGTAGAGATACAGAGATCCATTACTATATCATCCTGTTGTCTAGAATAATCAAGCAGATTTTAAAATGATAGGATCAAACAACACCAAGAATGGTAAACTTCAAACTGTGCAGGCATACTTGTTATTCTGAGACATCACATCTTTAAACCCATCTATAGTATAACACAGATGCATAGTACAGAGTAGGAATTGACCTGCTAAATGTACAGCCAAAACTAGATTTGTTACACAACGGCGAGAGGAAACAGCATGAAATCAGGTAATACTTCAAATCCCATACTGGACATCAAACAATGTTCCCAGAGTTCAAACAATTTTCCGTTTCAGTGACCACATGTCCATTCACTCCTGTTCCTTTCAAGGCTTCAGGGAAGCTGTTTAACCCGTGTCCGTGACCATGGGTCAGTCATTCAATTAAAGCGGTAAATCTGAGAGAATCAAGCTGGAATAAATCCTGCTTCCCAGGTGAGTCCAATTCAAGTTGACTGGCTCAGGCGGCGTCACAGCAGTGCCCCGTTCACTCGTTTGCTGGGGTTTGGTTCACTTTGCTGTAAATGGACACCATTAGCTGGTAGGCTTGTTCAGCCACTTTAGGCCAATTAACTTTCCTTTACACGCAACACGCCCAGCTGGAAGGCGACTGTTTGGGTTTTTGCAAAGAGAAAAAAGAAAAGGAGAGGAAGACAGAGAACACAATGTGGATTTCTTTTTGCTCATTTCTTGTTTATTTATCATTGTGTGGTGTTCGCATAATCAAAGACTTGCACAACCATCTTTTGGAGCAGTTGTTACGATGGTTGGTGCCATCGTGAAGATGAGACAAAGTAGGAAATGAGAGGAATAAGGATATTAAAATGAACACAGAAGAAGAAAGGTCAGTTAAGGTGAAATTGAAAATGGTTAACCAAGTTAGAGATGAAAGGAAGAGGAGAGGAAGCAAGGGCGGTGAAACAGAAGTTCAGGGTTGTTTTCATTCTGTATGCCATGGAAATATACAACATTTTTCAGCATCTTCACTCCTAACTGTCTACCGGAATGTTTAGTCAGGAACTTAATACATAAGGGGAAAAGCAAAACAGCCATGTTTAGAAATAGAAGGGGACAGAGGTTACAACAGATGTTTGCAGATAAGTGTTTCCGTGTTACACTATTTTTCATGCGGAGTTGCCTCACTAAAATAGTTGAAAAAATAAAATAGAGTTGATATATCTATAATCAACGACCATAATGATAACACAGACAAACATAAATGGCTTAAAAATGCTGTGGCTACCAAATAACAGAGAAGAGAGGAAGACAGAGTGAGTAGAAAAGCGAAACACTTTAATGACTCAATGAGGAATATATACAAGGCCAGGTAGAAACAGCAAGAAAGAGAAGACGTGGAAAAGAAGATTTAGTGTTCTCTCAGAGATTATAGCCTTCTTTCCAAGACTTGCAATAAAAAGTTAACAATAAAAAAGGTAAACATTTTACTGAATGTATCCCCAGCACCGTTTACAGCCCAGTCTTAATTCCACTGCTTTATACATGTCATGTTTGTACCAAACAAGAAAGAAGAGGCTCTCTGGAATGCTATACAAACAGAAATGAAAGGGGGAACACACCCCATAATGGCCATCACAGTGCAACAGCTTACATGAAGTTTGTCTTGTATACTTTAATTAGAGGCCAACAGCTCAAGGGCATCATGCATATGCAGCCCTCATAGATACACAATGAAATGAAAGGAAGAGGAGGGGGATAGATGCCAAATGTACAAATGATTTTGCTGAGTGGATGAAACAAATTATCAGTGACAAAGGCGACAGAACAGAATAATCCAGCAGTATGATTTGATGCAACAAATGCTTACAGTAACACAGCAAAACAGTAACATTGTTTGTCAACCATGTCTATACTGCTGCACTTAATAAGTCACAAAGGGAGCATTGTTACTGTGTGCCAATTTTTTTCCTGCTCAACTTGGAAGTGTACTGAAGTAAACTCGCAAAACTCGAATCATCTTTCCTTTGTGTAATAAAAAATATATATTATTGCTATATACAACCACTATAACCAATAGTATCATCCATGTCCATGAAAAAGTGACAACTTTGGTGGAGCCTAATTGTCCTTGAGAAGGTACAAAAAAAGGCTAATGTTATTGCTATTAAAGGGGCTCTATTGTGCTTTTTGGAGATTTTTCGTTTCCTGTAGTGTGGTTTTTTGTTCATGTAAATGGTCTGCAAACGCTAAATTCCGAGGTTCCCTCCAGAGGGCTAAGTCGTCCCCCCTCTGCCTGAAATGTCTTGATTTAAGTATTTTGTTTACTTCCTCAATATAGTGACATCACTATTTACAGTAACACCCCCTCTATTGGCTCGAACTCCAACACATTTTACGTAATAGGCTAAGGGGCGGATCATCTCTAAACTGTTGCCCAATCACAACAGAGCCAGCCATCTAAATAATCAGAACAGACTGGGCTCTGGTTTCAGAGAGAGTGTGAAAAGAGGTGCTACAGCACAGGCAGTATGAGAGGAAGAAGGCCTTTTTGAACATTAAAGCATGGACGCATACACAAAATACAATTATGAGACTGAAAATGTGCATAATAGGGCTCCTTTAAAGCAAAAACAATTGAGAAAGAGAAGCGGCCAGGAGCTATACACTTCATGTGCCCCCTCTTTTTTCTCTCATCCTTCTGTTATCTTCTTGTCCTCCTATTTTTCAATGTATCTTTCAATCTTAACTCCTATGTTTTCATCTCTACCGCTTCTTTGTTCTTTCTTTCCCTTTCTCCCCCCTCCTCATCACCTCCCTCCACTTACTTCACCCTACTTGTTTTGCCTCTGTTATCTCTCTCCACTTCCCCTTTTCTCTTTCCTTCTGGCACTTGAAGCCATATGTTCTGATTGTTACCATGTGTGTGTTGATGATTACAGTGGTAGCTCTGTGCGACTCTGAGAAACGTTACTATAAGACATAAAGGTGGCACTGACAGACACACATACATACACTTGCTTTGCTGCCAGAAGTGACTCAAGAGAAAGAGGAAGCAATTTAAAAGATCCTCCTATTTCATGTCACTGTGGTAAATATTTTCATATCATGCTTTGTGAAGTTACAATACCCTAAACCACATGGGGAACTGTTTCACAGAAATGGAAAGGGGTGATGAATCGTCTGGTAAATGGCCTTCTTCCTCTTTTAGTGTGCCTTGGGAAAACATAATATTGCCAAGCTTTGTGTATTGTACTGCTGCCTTGGCCAATTAGAGGGAAGGCTGCTTTTGTCTTGCAAAACAAAAGAATTACGCAGATTTGAAATCAAATAAAGATGAACTAAACAAGGACGAAGAGGTAGAAGCAGAGAGGGTAGGGGAGGAGGAAGAACAGTGATCTGGTTTCCTTCTTGTGAAGACCTGTAGGATATTCAGGCTTAACAGCACACTTTTCCTCATCAAGTTAATGTCAGTTGATGGGTTTGCTATTGTGTTTGGTTATTCTACATCTGAGAACCACATCTTCTTTGAAAAGTGTACACTGGAGAGATGAGCCAAAGATTTTAGAGTTGGATCCGAGCTTCTTACATTACCCAACAAGACCATTTTCTGCGTTGTTAAATGAAGCAGAACTCCATTGTAAAATGGAAGAATCCAACACAAGGCTTCAGTTTTTCTACAAAATTATGTTTTAGGGATTTCTGTTTATTCTAACCCTACCCTACACAGTGAACTAAATTGACCTTTAGAATCGCTGGACTCAATTAAGTGCTCCTCTCTTGTGATTGAAAAAGGGTCTGTGCAGAGGTCTACAGTTCATACAGTTTTATGTATGTTTATTAGAGGCTTCAGCAAGGGCAGTATGCAGGGTTGTAGAAACCATTTATGATTATTCTTGGCATGTTGTATTGTTTAGTTCAGATTTATCATGCAATATTATTTTAAACACTTGGAAGGTGCACAAGGTGTATAAATAAGGTCACTGTAGGTGAGCGGAGAGGAAGGGCACAAGGAGAGTGAGAGAGCACACCATTCTTAACAGACACAGCCAATACTAACAGCTTCAGGACTTTAAGTAGAGATTACTACACTTGGGAATTGAATATCTGGGACATTAAACTAATCTGCATCCAACGACCGCAAGTAATCTGTTTGTGTCTGAATAAGATCACTTTCACCCCTTTCCTATTTATTAATGGAATTGGCAAAGAGGAACTTGAGACATATACTGTAAATCACCATTACGATGGTCTCCATATTCTTCTCCTTGTTCTCTTTTGACATGTACAGTGATTTATGTAAGTCAGAAATGTGGCAGATTGTTTTGGTGTGATGTGACTCAAGCTATGGCAGTAGATCGCAGTTGGCTTGCGAGCTCAAATCATAGTGCAGAGACACGTGAGAGTGCTAAATTTAAACATTGGTGGCTTCCACTGCTGCTATACCTTTGTGAAAAACAAGGTCTGGAGATCATCTAGAGTGATTGGGCCATGATTTCTGAATTCTCAAGAGTATTTTGCCCTTTGAGAACCACAAGCCAAGTGCCATCTAGTGCCATTATATTGGGGAGAAGGCAGAGATCTGAAGGCTGATATCTCCAACACTCGGCAACTCACACCATGTCTAGGTTGATAAATAGCACTTATGTGTTCTCTCATCACTTCTCCTTCTGTTGCTCTTTTCCATTCCAAAAGTGTTCCCCCACATCCTCTTCCCCTCCTCTTCATTTGCTGTATCATCCATGTATCAACAGCTGTGTCATGGTTGAACCTGAACGTGGGAAGGGAAGTTAGTTTGCGGCTGTCGAGATGATAAGGAGATTTATAAACCCCCACTGTCTATGAATGCATCATTACCAAACAGTTCTTGACTATATTCCAACTGTAAACTGTATGAATGAACCAAAGCTAGTCACAGGGGAAGTAGATACAAAACCTGCAGACAAACACAAACAAAAAAGATTCACAGATGCACACTTACGATTCAATAAAGACACTTTTTCATTTGCTCCCCTACGCTTGTTCGGCAACAACTGTCAGAAATTACAAGCAAACAGTCTTTCCTTTACACAAAACAACTCAGTTAGTTTTATGAAAATATTATTTTATGTGTTGAAAATATATAGTGGCATTGCTTTAGTACATAACTTATTTGACACATTTTCAACATGGCTACTTGTTTCACACTGGACCTGAACAGCCTCCTCCTGGGTGAAAGTCTGCAGTGCTTGGAGCATCCCATGCATCATGACCTCCTCCTGTACTTATGCGGCCTTTGTCACACTTTCCTGTTTCGTTATTTTGTGGATTACATACAAATTGATTCAGTGGGATCAAGACAAATTACAGTGCATTATATGTTGGCAGTATTGCTACAAAGAGTGTACAAGAACCTATTAAGTACAACTGTAGAGTCTGGAAAACATACTGTATCTCTATTCAATTAATATTCAATTAAAAGCACAGCACAAATCCACTTATGTTTTTCCCAAAACTCTGCAAAAGTTTCAGTTGTTACGTATCTTCACAAAATAATGTAGTGAGCTACCAGCCATTGGCTTGTAAGTAAGTAGTAAGCTAGTAGCCAGGTATGCAAATGTTTGCCTCTAATGTAAAATCTCATCGTTCAATCCATTTCATGTTGCTCTTGAGGTTTGGCTTTGGGAAGGTGACCATCCACATTCTTTGTATACTGAATATTACTTGTAGTAGTGCTCCTGTAAGGCATGTTGAGATAGCTGTAGCGTCACAAAACTCTTTTGCCGAGTAACAGTTGCAAAACTTTCACGGTTCACAGGAGGGGTTCAGCTGACTTAGTCTCAGTGTCTATAAAAAATGACATTAAGGACAACACATAAATCAACATATGAAATAGAAGTAACACCCTCCACTGATGTCATCCTGTGGACAGATAAATGGAGGAGAGATGGCCAAGTCTGGTATTCCCTGTGTGTTCATATGCACGTCATCCATTATGAGCCAAGTCAACTTCTTTGAACTCCCAATGAACTATTGTGTTTAATTTCTAATCTATTTAGTTGAATAACTTTTCTTCAATTCAAAGTACCTCCCCCCATCTCTGTGTCTCACCCCTCACCCAAGTCAAATTTCCAGTCCCTTTAGTGATAATTTTATCAAATAAGAAATTAGTTTTAAAAAGTAAAGGGCTATTTTTTCCAACAGAGCAAACTTGAGTGATTAGAAAACCTTTTTTTAAAGAGAATTCTGTCAATCATATCATTAACCTCAGTGACAGCCATTATAAGTCAGTTCTGAGAAGGTATAAATACAAACACATTTATTATTAGTTATACTGAAAGTTGGTAGGACAAGGACAAGCATAAAACCAGACCTGTTCAGACCCAGATAGAGTTGAGGGATTCACAGAGGACTGGTTGTACAGCCATGTGGCACCATCTAGTGGCCTGTTGTTTTATCACATTGATACAGATATAGAGAATCCGACTACAATGCGCTTTTCGACCTATTTTCCTGCTATGGGATAATACGAATCGAGAATCAAATTGAGGGATTGAATAATAACAGTTCAGTAACAGAAATGTATGTAGCCTTATGTAGAGCACCTTAATAAATGTCATTCTTCCTTCCCTTCATCAGGGTTTGAAAAAATCAACTTTGATCAACTTCTAGGTAGGATGTGATTTCTAGAAAAGAAAGTGTGATCTTAAAAGCGTTGTTTTTTCTATGGTGAACATGCAAGTCAAAAGCATGAATCATAGCTGTACCAATAATCATTTGTTATTGTTGCACTAAGAAACAAAGGACTGTTCCTTTGTCACCCTAATTGACCCGGTATCTGATATTGAATGGATTTATGCTGCTGAATTTGTCTCGACAAAGCTTGAATCAGTGATGTTGCCAAACTGCACATTGGGAGTCATAGCTCACTTCTCTCTTATGTTATTTTTTATTTAAATAAGCTTGTATCGTTGATTTATTTGCTCATATTTGAACCTGGCATGCCCATTTAAACCTTGGAAGTGCGACAAATGCATGCCATTTCTCTTTGTCTCATAGGAACGAAGGGACGTCTGCATCAATACATACTTTGTGTATTTTTGACTAAAGCTGATGTACTTTTTCCTTTCAAGTGTTAGGATTAACAAGAAAGTCAATGTGAAAAGGGGCCAAAATTCATTCTACGCAGGGCTTTTCCATTCATTGCCTCATATGATTTGATAAACCAGAAATATGGACATGTGTTAGCAGGTGTAAAACCACTACCAGCTTCCTTCAATAAGCACCATATTGGACGAATGGATGAAACAGCACTCAGCACACAAACAGACAGCTTTGCTACGTCTTACATTAACAGAACAAAGTATGTCTTGAATCAATTTCAATGGCATTCAAAACTGTATATTTATCTTACTCCTGCCTTCTTTCTGCTTGATTGTGTCAGGGTTTTGGTGGCAGGACCCAAGCGCAGAGTGAACAAAGGAGGCAGGTATGTGGGTGAAACCAAAAGCAAGCTTTATTAAAAGTAAAGGTGATAACAAAAATGCTGGGTCAGGTAAACACACAAAAAGCAAAAAGGAAAAATAACCAACTACCAACCAGAGACACGACACACGGAACAAAACATCCACAGGGACAGGGACAGCAGGAAACATTTACGACAACCGGACAAGGAACAAGAGGGGAACAGACACTAAATACACAAGGGTAATCACAAAACAAAAGACACAGCTGGACAGGGGAGGAGAAACACAGGGGCAACAGGTGAATGCAATAACACAATCAGACACAGGAGGGCAAACACAGGAAGTAACACCAGACAAGAGACAAGAAGGAAGATACGTTTCCAAATTAAACTAACCAAACCTCATAACCATGACAGATTGTTTTGTCCAAACTAGTCCCAACTGTTTGGTTGTCATTGAAGTGTGGAGCTGCCTTGTTCTGTCTTACCTGAGTTAAGAAGGTAGCCCTGAAATACAAATCATTTCCTTTTCAAAATCTGATTTTGACCTCGTTTTGAATAAATCTCTATGGCCTCTGAGGACTTACAAGGGCTGTGACACCTTGAGAGCTCAATTGCTTTGACAAGACCAAGGCCAAAATATCATCAGAAAGGGACTGCGTTTTCGATGGAAGGTCATTTATTCTGATAATAATCAAGACTGAATTGAAATACTGCAAGCAACGGTTAAACTAGCAGGAACAAAAATTGGTGACCTGACATCTGAGAGTGGTTACTCAACTTATTCACATTGCTTGTAAAGGAATTTGTTGTGAAAGGATCGGAGCAAACTGCTGGACAAATAATAAAGGACACTATTTTCCATTTTTTACTCACACAAAAAATATGTTTTAATGACAGGTCCAGAAGAAAGGTGAAACCTGACTGAACAACATACATAGTAAAAACATCTTGAGGTAAAGCAGCCTTCCATAAGGATGGAGAAATAAACTGCTTTTGATCTTAACTATGCTCTAATGTTACAGCATTTCCCCTCTGTAATATTGTTAGAGACAGGCAGTTTATCAGCCTTCCATTTATGCTTGTTTTCATCTAGCCAGGGGAATTCGTCTCAATGGTCAGGTCTGAGAGCAGATCACGTAAATATTATTCCTCAGGCAGAATATCAACAACACAGTTTGACTTATGGCATTAGGGACAGTTGCATTATTTTTAATTTATCAGAAACGAAACAAGCTAAGTATTAAATAAGTAATGGCTGATATTATATAAAGATGTGACGTTGCTCTTGCACAAAAAACACGATAGGGAACACATGTATGAATAAAATCTGCCTTAGCTTTTGCTTGTGTGAAATCTCAATGATCTTTATTATTTTAAGGTTTAGATGATATTCTGGCAATCTCTGCAGACTGTATATGTAGATATGTATGTATTGTATTATCTTTAGACCAGCAATTAAATTAATAAATAATAAAAAATGATTCAATAAATAATTGGATAAATAGATAAATACATTAATATATAAATAATGCTTTCAGTTTAATTCATCTGTAACTTTGTTTATTGTGCTTTTTGTCTTTTTTGGGGCAAATGGTGGTGAAGTCCATATAGGCTTGGGAACCGGAAAAGACCATGTGCTACCGAGGTGACCCTGAGCAAGGCACCATTCCTGACACTGTTCCCCGGGTGCCGTACATAATGGCAGCCTTCTGTTCCTAAAACAAGGATGGGTCAAATGCAAAACGTAAATTTCCCCTCTGTGGAACGTTTCAGGGTTCCTTTCTTGTTTGTCTGTGTGGCTTTGTGGGAGGGAGACAACGCGAGAATGGAAAAGAAACTGAAAGGATGGATTATTAATAAGAGATAATGTGTATATTATAACACAATATCAACATTTGATTTCTGAATATCAGTGTTATCATCAATAACAGTATACCGCAATGCCCATAAATACAATAGAAGAAATACAAATATGCCAAAATACTATTAACATTTGTTTTACAAAGTTTGTTCATTTAGTTGAAAAAGCAGTTTTTAGATATATTATAAAGAAGTTGCACACTTCTTTATAATATATCTAAAAAGGATGTTGAAAGAATGTGAAAAGGTTCACAGGAATAAAAACGAATGCAATGTACAGAGATATATCTTCCTGAACATGACAATAATGTTAAACGTAGAAAGGGGTATAAAGACAATAATGTAACCTTCAATGTCTAGGAGAGGGTTTGAGAGTCCATGTTAGGGTCCCGGCATAGGTGTCGTTCATACTGGGGACGCTGGGGACATACATGTCCCCAACACTTTTGGTAATGGCCAATTTTGTCTCCACCACTTTGCATTAGGATAATTTGTTAGAAAATGTTTTGAAAATAGCGTACACAAACAATTATACACTTTCAGAAGGGTTGGTTTGCACAAGAGAACGTGAAAAATCTGGAGTACTGTTCACAGTTTTTGGGTGTATGTCTGGTAACCCAAGTGGTTTAATTTGGACATGTGGCACGTTTAATATTAGTAATAATAGAATAGTGAAGCAATGGTTGCTCCCGCTTTGCAGACTAGTTGTCAAAAAAAGTATTGTAAGAATATGTATGTGTGTATGTATTGTTGCAGGGGGCGCTTAACTCAGTATTTTCTTTTTAAAACTGAAAAAAGTGTCCCCACCACTTTTTCTAACAAAGTGACGCCCATGGTCCCGGGCATTGTTGGTCACTTGCAGATGCAAGAAACTGTTTTTGTAGCATGAGGTTTTGGTCCTAAAACTGACTCCTGCAGGATGGGGTTGATTCTAAGAACTTGTGTCCAGGGGTCTAAGGTAAGAGGGCTCGGCCAAATGAAGAAATTCACACAATGTGCTTGTGAAGCCCTGCAACTACAGAATACCTTGGAAACTGAGTGATATTGTTGATATAGTTGTTAGCTTTAGTTTATTCTATTCAAACCTGTTTTTGCGTAGCAGTATTGATGTGTTTGGTTATTTTGTAAGGGCTTAATAAAGACTGTGCAAACCAAGGACAGCAATATCAGGCCCAAGTCAGCAAATTCTAGTCCACCTCCACCTAAATACCTTTCATGTCCCGATTCACTTTGTTAAAACTGACATTGTGATTGGATATTTTTCATTCTCATCTGACAAAGAGTGGTGAATAGTGGCATCACTGCAGTAAAATGTTTTACATGACTCCAGCTACATGTGACGGGCCAAGGTCAGAATCAATTCTTGAGAGGATCCAGTGGAGGTCACTGTTGCGTTTGTCTGTGTCACCTCAGGGCACTTTGTCTCACCAATATAAACTGTGAATATCAAACTGACCTCAGACTAACCTTTGAGGATCCAGATGTGAATGTGTTTTTTTGTGTGTGATGAAAGGAGGGGAAGCATGCAGTTCCCCCCCTGCAGACCAGCTTCCACTTAGGAAAGCACTGCAGCAGCTCCTCACATGCACATGTATATAGCGAGAAAGAGGGGTGGGCGGTTTGAAAAGGCAGAGGGAGGGGCTCGTGGGGTAAGACACACCCCCTCTGATACTTTAATATTCAATTAGCTCCGAGCAAAGGGGCAGACAGGCATCAGCACAGGGACAAGTTGACGACAACAAGACACAGTTCATTCATTTTTAAACCAGCATGCATGCTCTATGGAGCCACTGCTGTACTCCTGCCGTCTAGACAGAGAGTTGCTTTACTTTCCTCCGCCTGGTTCTGAACTTTTACCGGCAATAACACTATGGACCCGCTATGGACGGGCACCGGCGCTCCGGTACGGCATGCAAATACGTACTCTGACGTCGGCGATCATGTGGCTTTTGGCGTAGATCCTCCTTGTGATCGCCAATTTTTTCTTTCCTGTCGCCTGTTGTCTGCTCGGTTATTGGACCGCAGTGAGACAGTTTAGAGCAGATTGGGGTTATTTCTCGCTATAGCAATCGCTTTGGGATTGTACCGCTCTACCTGAGCATCGCGCCAAAACGGTGGGCAGGTAAGAAATGTATAAACTCTTCCTCTGTTTTTCTAACGCCCCCTTACCCTCAAAAGTCCCTCAAGTTAACACTGCACGTACTTGTTTTTGTGCCCCTCGCGTGGTTTGCTCTGCCCCTGCGTGACTCCCAAACACCCACACGCCTCTGTCTAAATATTGTAACTTGTCTCGCCGCATGAACTTTGCCTGCTTATCTCTTTTACACCTGCGTGCTGAGACAATGTGTCCGCCAAGTTGTTAAATGGACGTTTTCTCCCCCGTGTTTAAGTTTCACTTTGATACGTTGTAACCGCCGTGCGAGAAGGCAGAGCGGAGAAACATCGTGTCTACTTTTCCTCCTCCCCGTGTCGACATAACCAGCAAAACATGGCCGTCCTTTGCCGACATGTTGTTACGTCGGTGGCGAGAGGGGGAACATTTGGGGAGAGTGTTTTTCTGCGCCCCACTGTCACATTTCGGGTTGGCCGGGGGAAACGGCCGGTAAACTGCGCACCGCGCCAGTGTACCTGTTCACATTCAGCGCCACTGACGTTTCACAGCAACTTTTGGAGTCCGACGTTGTTTATAGACTTTGATTTGTGCGACTCTGTGATGTAGGCGGAACGTTACCCCTGGTGATGCCTCCTCCCCTCCAAGACCACGGCAGACGGACACACTGCTGTAGCATGGACTTGTATCCTGTCTGTGCAGTAGGCCTGTAACTGCTGTAAAAAGTCAGGCGTGGTTGTTTTTATTCAGAACATCAACTTATTTGAACCCAGCGTCCAGGACTGCAGGCAGTGGGTCGAACACGCTGTGCTTAAACCGGACATGAATGTGTCCTCAGTGCACCCTGTAAAACCTTTGAACGGATAGTTGTTATTATATTTAGCGGTGTTGTATCTTTTATGTTTTCCTGTACTGCATTAGATCGGACTAGTAAAACCACTGAAAAGCATTATATGCTTACAGGATTAGGATAATACATAGCCATAATTCTAAACGCATAAACACTCGATTACCCCAGTGGAATAGTTCAAACAGGGACATTCAGCTGGCTCGTACAGGCCACTAGCACCTCCTTCCTAGTTTCTAGCTTATTCCATCCATGTGTCATTTTACAGTCATTTCATACAAAGTGCTTATACATCATGTATGTTTATTATTGGGAGTTCATGCAATACATTTGTTTCAAAAATCACTGCAATCTTTCTGAGAATGTTGTGCTTGCATGTCTCCATCAGACCCCAGTGCCTTCTATTTAAGCCTTAAATAATTGATCTAATTGTGTTATGGAGAATTAACATAACACCTACGTTGTAGTACACAATACTATTGTCCTATATGTTTGATTGGTACTGGGGTTTACACAGTCCAGATTAACTGATTGGGTATTCGCCATGACTTAATGTGTGAATCCACATTAAACGCAGTTCATTTGTCAATGTTATTGTACAATTATTTTAATAAACCTAATAAATTATATTCTTTCAGTCCGTCACCAAGGAGACCGTTTGTGCTAAAACTGCAGTCATTGTCCTCAGGTTACCGTACAGGAACATTATTCCCATTCAGTGAGATATATCAGTTTTAAAATGTTATCAGATTAGTACTTGGTATTGGTACATGCCCTCAATTTAAGGTATGAGAAGAACAAATGGGTGCATCCCTACAAATTACCATACATTTAGTACTTATTGACCTGTTCTGTATTGCTTATGGACATGATAACTATTTGATTTAAGTCTATCCTAAACGTAAAAAGAGGTGATCACAACAATGAGTGAAATGAGAATATGCAAGGAAAAATGAACACCTTACTTTGATAATTCTACAAACAGAGATCCTCTGACAGCGAGTATGTTTAGTTTAAAGTAGCATTTCATATCTTGGACATTTCCAGATTGTTACTTTGCTGTAATTTATTGCACCTGTTCACCAACGTGAAGTCCTGTGGGCCAATTGTTCGAAAAAGCATTTAGTGTCTGTTAAAGACATTTATTTTCTGTCACCTAGTCTGTATCCACTTTCTTCTGGGTGTCTTTATGAGATATTCTTTTTTTTTTTTTTGACAGCATTCCCGTTATACTGGAATGACCTACTATGTTTTACTTCAGAACATACCTTGATCAACAGCCCCACGGAGCCCAATCCGTTAAAGATGTAAGTGATTGTGATCACAGTGCAGTTAACCCTCCTGTCAAACCCGTTACCAACAATTCCTCTGGGTATAGACTTGGCTTTGCTCGCTAAGGCACGCACTTCTGCTCTTTCCATTTGAGTGAAAATGTGGCTTGTCTTTATTCTTTTCGCATGTGATCTGCCAAATCATGGATAATGTTATATAATTTATCATGACAACAAATTCATTATTGGTGCTGAACAATCAAAGGGTTTTTGTTGATAAAAGCAAACCATCAAATTCCAAAATCACACACTTTGCTTGGCAAATCACGTAGACATTTTTTGCAGGGAAAACATCTGGAAATAGGTTATTAGGAAAAAATGACAAGCAGTAAACTAACCAAATAAAATCAAACTTGTTTATGCCTGCCCCAAAAAACTTGAATGTTACAAAGAATTGGTCTCAATTAATATTCCTTTGGTCATGTTAGGCATATAAAACATTATTCAATGTTTTTTTACATTTTGACAGATGCAAGGTTAAGGCTGTTTAATTTTTGGGTGGATATTGTTATTCTCAGTATTGCACAAGGGGATTAGAGAAATGCACAGATGTCGCCTTCCTATCTTGTTTTCAAAATCGGTGACGGCCCCATCATCACTTTACGTGTAAACCGTAAGGGAGCGCATTTCAGTAAGGAGAAGTGAACATCTTATACTAGTTTAGTTTGTTTACAGTCAGGACTTCGACAGCTATTTTTATTTGAAGAAGAGGCAAAGAAATCTACTCTCATTGAATTGCCTAATTTTCCGGGCTTGCTCAACCATGCAGTGTTTCTCAATGTACTGTGACCTCTTAGAATGTCGCAGCCATAACATCCAGCTGTGAGGGGATGTGCTCTGTTTTTTTCCTAGAGGCACTTATTCGTTTGTTTTATTCACATGTTGGAAAATGAGACACTCAGTCTATCAGATTCATAAAAATAACAACCATTGGTTGGAGGAAGAAAAAGTCCTCTTCAGTCAAATATCATTTGTATAAATGATGTGCAAGGTCTGATTGTTGAAAGTCATCTTTCCACCTGATTTTGGATGGGTCAGTCATGATGGCAAAAGCTTTGAAAGTGTCTGTTGCAGTTTCCGAATGCTAACTGTTACAACTCATCTGGAGGATTTGCGTTAAAACAATAAGAAAGTGTGTTAGTCCTGTTTTCAATGCTGCGGGAGAAACTGTGTTGTGTGTACTGCTAATGTTATGTTGTCTTGTGTTTGAGCCAAGAGCTTAAAGGGATGGTCTGCAAATTATGAGGTGAACCTACAATAGATGTAGGCCCTTGCGAAGTTAACAGACTGTAGTGGCTTTGAAGAGAGTAAATAATGCTTTTAGTTGGTTTTTGGAAACCGATATCTGATGGCAAGGTAAAGCTGTGAAAATACATTGTATCGATTTTTTTAGGTGGCTAAATTACATTTGACTGATGTCCCCATATTAAAAAAGGGATGAATACTATGTAGTTTTCCACTTACGATAATGATGACACACTGATGTTGAGTCTTATTTAACGATTAAAAGCTGAAGGAATCAGATCTCATCTAAATTGATCTTGTTGACAGCTCTCTGTCTCTCCTATTAACTGCTGAGCTAACCTTACGTTAGCTAATGTTACAGTTTCACAATTTCCCTGAAACTGGAATGGACATTTTCTTAACATTATTAATCATTTTATACACCAAATAATTTGCCAGAAAATAACCAGTCGATTAATTGACAATGAAAATAATGATTAATTGCAGGCCCAGCTGCAGCTTCACCAGAGAGCAGTCAACAGTTCATTTCGTAATGATGTCAACTCTCAAGATACGTGTTTAAAACGTCTAAAGAAGCATTCTAACAGCATGAACAATTGACTTGTATGGGGACAATTGAACGAGAGAATTTGTAGTGTTGGTATATTTTATGTTTTTGACTGGTTATAAATGCAATGGTTGCCAAAACCCTGGCTGTTGATAATTGGCATGTTGTTGATTTGGAAAAAAATAATGTTTTATTAGAGCCTTACAGCAAATCATAATACCCATGTTTCTCTTTTTAACCTCACTACTTGTTAAGGTTTTTCCTGACCGGTACTGCATGTGAGACACAATGTATCAATTGTATATTTTATGTTAGTTTTGAGCTCAAAACTCTTTATCGCATGTAAAGTGGGTGGTTATGAGTAGTGCCAGCTCATCTGTTAGGTTTCAAAAAGTTTTAGTTCTTCATAATCATCACGAACACCCAGCATGTACCGCCTGCACATCACACTTTAAAACCCAATGCCGAGCTTTATATAATGGCTGTCCGTTCTCTTGGTAAAGCGCTGGAATGAGTCATCACGGGCTGGAGGACGGAGGTTGTTGTCAACATGGCCCTTCGTGCTCAGACTGGCTCTGTGATGACATCATCAACATCCACACCGTGCTTTGTTTGTTCCCGTGTTTTCAGTTCAGGTCCTTCCCCAGCTGTGCCTCCACTGGCTTCTCAGACGTGTTGTTAGGTGACTACGGCAACCACAGAGATGAGCTCATCAACTGTAGGAGGGGCTGAGAGGAAGAGCGTGATGGTGGGAAGGAGACAATTACAGAGGCAGAGCTGAAGGGTTATATAGGGACAGAAGGAGAGGGAGCATGAAATCCACACTGTTCAGGAGAGTTTGTGTGATGTCTGAGAGAGACAGAGCGTTACAGGGAAAGGGACAATTGAGTGAAGCTGCATGAGTGTTTAGAGAGGAAGATAGAAGAGAAAGCCCAATGCAGTCTACACGACTACCTTAACATCTAAAAGCAATTCTCCAAATTTGTGTCATGTCAGTTAGGGCTGTGCAACTAATCAAATTTTGATCGTGATTTTGATTTTTGGGTCAAACGGTCTCCAAACTAATATAATCGAGTTGAAACGATTAATTTGGCATTTTCCGTTGTCTATGGTAGGCCTAGAGATTTTCTGAAAGAGACGCACATGCGCAATTCAGTCCCTCCCCCAAAGCATTCAACGCTGCCCTGCTGACTGGCTCTCAAAGCAGCTGTAAAGTGAAGGACGCGAGTTGTGTATGTGGTGACCCGCAGTATTCAAAAAACAGCGCAAGTGGAAAATGGCAGAGGGAGGGCAGCCCCGTTTAATCGACAAAAAGGGTAGAACAAGTTCTTTTGTATGGGAACACTTCGGATTCAAAGACTCCGACGAGGCTCAGCACCACACAATGTGCAAAATGTGCTACAAACTGATATCTGCGCCCCTTGGCAACACAACAAACTTATTCAATCACCTCAAACTTAAGCATAAAGTCGCTTACGACGAATTAGTAAAGAAACAAAAAGACAAGGCCACAACCCACACGACATCAACACAGCAGCGATTTCAAACAGACGGTATAATGCGACTCCCTATCCGTCGAATTCAATACAAAATGTTGGATTCAGAATGTTGTCAGTGCACTTAAACACGAGAAAGTTTATTTTGGATAAAAATAAGTTTTTCTATGTCTTATTTGATTTTCTTTAAGTACATTTATTTTATTCATTAAAAGTTTTATAGAAATTGCAGAACAGCAGGATACATATTTGTAAATTATTTTCGATTTGAACATTTTTCTATTTTTTTATTTGAACATTTTGTGTAGTAGGCTTATCTTTCTAAGGGGATTTTTGAAAATTCTCAGTTTTTTTTGGGAGAGAAATGCTGTAATAAATGCATTGTGTTTTCAAACTTACTTAAAAATAATCATTTGAATAATCGTGATTTCAATATTGACCAAAATAATCGTGATTATGATTTTTTTTCCATAATCGAGCAGCCCTAATGTCAGTTTTTGGTGCATTAGGCTGCGATTTGCAAGCTCAGGAACTAGTTTGAATCCTGGAAATCTTCAACTGCAGCAATATTTCAAGGTAAAGCCCACAAAGGTCACAACGCTCTAGAAAATGATGGTTTTATGTGACCCATTTCTGGTGTTGTACTGCAGTTGCTGTGGCCAGTTTGTGCCAATGGACATCTTTTTGAGAATTGCATTAAAATTTAAGACATTTATGGGGGTATGAAGAGGTCTGAAATCAAACCAAACCATTAGTATTTGCAGTTTAAACACTCGTATGCATTCTTGCTGCATTGATTTTATATAAAGGGACAGTTCATCCAAAAATGTGTAACTATAAACCATCGCCTCGCAGAACGGTGCATGCATCTACTTGTGGATGAGAGGCTTGTGCTTGTGACAGCCTGCAATGTGTACTATATTAGATCCTCCCAAGAGATGTTAAAAATTCTCTAGATAATGAGCTTCAGTTTTCCTTTTATTATTTCCTTTAGCTTAGGATACACTAATCCATCCTTTACAAAGGAAAACAAATAATGCTACAGGAGGAAGTATGTATTTTGGTCTATTGGTGCAAATTGCAGTGCTTTTGCATGTGGACGCTTGTATTTAACTAGGGACTAATTATTGGTTGCCACTGCAGTTTTATTTTTTAGCTTGTAGTGCTCCTGAAGTTGACAAACTAGATCCTCTGGTTATATTTTAAACATTCAACCACTATGCGCAACTCTCGGAAAAGTTGGTCTCAAACCGCTGCACACAATGGGGACTGTATGCAATGTAAGTTGTGCATGAATGGATGAATGAATGTGTGGAGTAGCTCCCATTCTCCCATCCCAGTGTCCTCCAAATTTCAAGTATAGGAAAAAAAGGAAAGGGAGCTTACAAAAAGGCCTTCTGCACTGCACCACGTAAGCCGCTGCCACGGCACAGACACACCCACTCCTGCCAGCGTGAGACCAATGAGAGGCTGGAGACAATTTCACAAGCCACACCCACTGCAGGGAAGGCAGAGATTGACAGGTTGGAAATCTGGCCCAACAGGAGGACTAAATAGACACTGAGACTCTAACAAACATCAAGTAAAAGACCTCCAAATTCTCCAGGTGTCCTCTTTTGGAAGTAGGTTAATCCTTCTCTCCCTCTCATGCATGCACTGTACAGGATATACTGTACGCAAAGAAATAATAATCAAGCTAAATATCACGTTGCATTTGCAGTGTTAACAATGCAACCTCTGACTGCAGTTTTGCAGAACCCCTCCTTAGTCTTTTGTCATTGTTGTCCTAATTTGGAGGCTGCTGGTTGGGTGACCTTTGTCCTACTTTGCTACTGTTGTAAAGTGTGTTTACTGTAACTGAAACACATTAGATTCTGCCCAAATAAAAATAAAAATTATAGATCATTTTTTGCAGAGTTTTAAGCTCCTAAAGGTTGTCATGGTAGGTATATTTCAGTGGGAAAGTAAGCTGTGCAGAAGGCCATCAGGGAGAGCGAAGAGAGGAGCATAGAGGTAGACAGACGGAGTGCAAATACAACAGCAAATCCAGTCAAGGGGGGGCCATTATCACGACACCTAAATAAAAATGTTCAAGAGGGATTGTTAACCCCTTTTATTATTCGGTTCGCGGTAATGAAACTGCCCCGCTCTCCATCTGCTTTTCATTCTCACTCGCAGCCTCGGGATCAAGTGAATGCTCGCTGACGTGTTGGCATTCGTCATTGGGGTCACTTTGTGAGTTTATATGGGGCTACAGCAACAAACTGAATTGAAACAGCATTACATTTTCCATGAGAACTTGCGTCAATAACACATTGGTTCTAGCATGCAATGCAAAATCCAAGCCCATTATAGTTTGATAAAGTGTGCTTAAAATTAGATGGCTTTTTTGGAGTATATCCCTAGAATATTGCTGATTGGTTTTACTATATCCAGATCTATATTCTGATTGGGATGCAGTGCCTAATGCTTTACATATACACTGGCTTATACAACGTACTTAACACCTGAATGTCATCCAGGTATGATAAGTGTGTACAATGATTTTTAACACAGAATCAGTTATGTAAACCTTACCTTCATGCAGTAAAAAGTGAGCCGGCTTTTAAACACCGCTGCTGTCGTGACACTGATTGACCTCTGCTGGGTTTCCGCTCCTGGATACGAGCACACAAACTTTCTGTTGGTTACAGTGTTACCATGGAAACACAACCATCAGCAGAAGAGTGGGTGACACTTGGATATTTTTATAGCTTGCCCTTTGTGTGTGTGACGAGGAGTCTGTGCGTGTTCAGTGAGGAGACAGGTCTGGCAATGTGACACTACTGTTCCCTGCTACATGTGAGCCAGAATAACCGGAAGACTGGATTTCTTATTTAATACAGTGCAGTCTGTGGTACTGTACTGTATGTAGGCCAATGTGTCTCTTGTAGTGTTTGTGGATTAAATAAGGTCACAGCAGTCATGTCCAGTCTAGCTATGTGTTACTTGGAAGGGGCTCTATTATGCTCATTTTGAGGTTAATATTTGTATTTTGTGCCTCTACTGTGACATGTCTCCATGCTTCAATGTTCAAAAAGGTCTTTATTTTTCTCACATTGCCTGCCTCTTTTCACCCTCTGTCTGGAACCAGAGCTCGTCTGCTTTGATTGGTTAGCTGGCCGGCTGTGGTGATTGGGCGACCAATTGAAGATTAGCTTAAACCAGTCTGGACATTCTCCTCTGACTTATGGCGTCAACAAGGCATTTTCACCCAGAGAACTGCCGCTCACTTGATAGTTTCCCTTTTTTGGACCATTCTCTGTAAACCCTAGAGATGGTTGTGAAAATCCCAGTAGATCAGCAGTTTCTGAAATACTCAGATCAGTCCGTCTGGAACCAACAACCATGCCACGTTCAAAGTCACTTACCTTTCTTCCCCATCCTGATGCTCTGTTTGAACTTTACCAGGTCATCTTGACCATGTCTACGTGCCTAAATGCATTGAATTGCTGCCATGTGATTGGGTGATTGGATATTTAGTTTAACAAACAGTTGAAAACGTGTACCTAATAGTGACCAGTGAGTGTATATCACACACTGCAGGAAAGGGAAAACCCCAAATGCACAATAGGGCCCTTTTTTAAGAAGCTTGGCAAGTTGTCAGAAGTTGGTGTGTGAAATTGGGCAAAAAAGTAGATCCTGCACCTTTTTAGTAGATTGAATAAAACACTGAATCGGAAAAAGTGCTGATCTTAAAAGATGTTCATCTGCAAAATACACAATTTTAAAGGAAAATGTGCTGATGTGACTAAACCCTGTTCTGATCTTAAGAGCAATCCTGCTTTGTCACACTGATACCAGTATCAGCTAAAACGAAGTTGCAAAAAAGAGTATTGTAGTATTTTGGTGAAATTGAGTAGCTTTTATGTGACTGAACCCTATTTTTCTATATATAAAAACTCTCAGAAATACTGAACCCATTTTTTTTTTTTACTTTATCAGCATCTGCCTCAGAAGTCCAAAATGGGTCTGACCCTAGTCTAAAAGCAACCCTTTCTATCATTTATCCTCGCTAAGTCTTTATCCCAGCCCAGCTGAAGTAGCGCTGCTCTGTTGCTATGCAGAACAATCCGAGCACATCAGCACAGTGCAGCAGCGCTTTGCTCTAGAGGAGCCGCGTGATGAGATTTAAATCAATTCTGCGACGGTCCGAAATTCTGCCTCCACCCCTGCTGCCTGGGACATGTTGTATTAATGGCTGTGGTGCTTCTCCAACAAAATTCAGACACACACACACACAGACACACACACACATCACACACACCGCACAAACACCATCCTCCTCACTGCAGTGGCTGACTGGTGAACCAAGCAGTCAGGAGGGAGAACACACCCCATACAGCACTGCCAAAAAAAGCAGTGTGTGTACTCTCTTTGTGCAATATGTTTTTGTTACTTACTTTGGATATAAATTGTGTGATGGAGCCTCAAAGTTTGTGTTTATTTAACAGAAAAGTCACAGTTACAGTCAGTATTTCTACAGCTTGTGGTTTTTGCGCTGCTGGCATGCTTTGCGCTTGTTATTTTAAAGTGTTAGTGGCTGGTTTGTACTTCATCCTTGGCTTCAAGTGCGGGAGAGGTTGCCACCCTTATGCCTTTTGTGTTTGTGATTACAGCCCGCCGGAAAACTCAGTTGACTGTCTCCACATTTCAGCGAGTGCACGCAGGGCCTTGAAAGGCTCAAGTGCACAGGATCAGTCTGGCTGCATTATATAATTTCCTGTGTAATATCATATCAGCCATGTGTTCTTGGCATTATATTTTCTCCATTAAAAAGCATGGGAATGCCTTTTCATCTCTTGCTTTCCTTTCTTAATGTGCCACTGAAAATGGAGCTGTGCGACTTTGGTGTTTTTAAAGGGCTGGTTCTGAATCCCACAATAACACCAACACACTGATGGATCAAGGCATTGGTTGTCTGTGTGTTCTGTGAGGTAAAATTACAGTTTTGGTCAAAGGTGTCTGGTGGCTTTCGTAGATCACAGAGAACTTCTTCAGTTGTCAGAAAGGGCTGTCAGAAGTGGTCATTTCTTAAGTAGACAAGCTGCACAAATGCTGGGACTACTGTCTGTTGCTCCAAACTGGGAGCGTGTCGACCCGACCGCCATCTACTGTACAGAATACTCTGACTATGAATAACTAAATCATTCCACTCCAAACATCAGAAGTAGTCCTTTTAATGTCTGAGCCACAGTTGCAGTGATCGATGAGAAAAGTAGTACCCCTATAACTACACCACTATACTCAAGGTCAGAATAAGAAATCCATCAATCATCCCACTGCTGGGAAATGTACAATAATGACACATTCAGCCAGGGACTGGTGGCCTAGGGGGGGTTATTCGGTTCTGACGTGTAGTAAGAGAGGATATATGCATCAGAGAGACTGTACTGCCTCTCCAAAAATTCCAGTTTCCGAGAGTACAGTCATATTTTCCCCCTTACTACACTTTGAGATTACATCAATGATGCACAGAAATAGGAGCTGAGTGCAGAGGGCTGCTGTGACTCATTTGTTCAGTGTTGCTCTCTTCTCACTGCTGTTTAGATACACCTCCTTCCTATAGCACCACCACCATTGCTTTGCGTGACAGTCTTCATACATTAGACAGGCTCGGTAATATGGAGAATTTGTATTGCTTTATTGCGTATTCTATCCAGTGTGCAGCCAAAAGTGATGACTGCCAAGGACTGATAAGTGTGTGTTTTACCTGGCAGCATTAAAGGTATCTCTTTCAGAAACACTCCGCTAATATAATGCACCAATCAGACAGACAGCCAGACATAGACAGACGGGAAGGCAAAGGGGCTGCCAGGCTGGGTATTCATACAAGTTTAATGAGCATCCCGACAGTAAGGAATGTGTGGCTCACAGCTCACTCTGCACACAGACGCTGGCTGACTAGGTTAGACAAACTACAAAAAAGGCGCCAGACTGACTGTTTGACCCAGGTTATGAAAACAGCCGAGTTTGAGCGCAATTATTTTTTTGAGGAGAAATAATCTGAATAGCTCTGAAACATTACTTCAAGCCCGTTTCTATGAGCTCCGTCGCAGAGATGTTTACAGCCAAACAAACAAACAGCTCACAGAATACAATTCATCCGTCAGGGACACCAAATGATAAAGTTTGTACGGCTGGTTAATTCAGTTGTACACTGGCATGGTTATTAATCACATCCTCTGCCAATTATCTCTTCCATGATGGCACTCATTGCTCCCAAGTAGCCAGTGAAAGCAGTGGGAGACTCCTACTAGAGTAAAGAGAGGAAGAGGATTTTGGTGCAAGTGTATCCTCTGTGTTCAGCACTCTTTGCACAGGCTATTGTCTTTGTTTGAGACAGTCAGCTAACACAAGTTTAGTTCTACTGCAAAATCTCCAACTGCTGAGTTGTTTGTATTGACATTTTGTAAGATAATGTTCCTTTTTCTGAGCCGGCCTCTGTTTAAAATCGGTCGTGTTGCGAACACTTTTTCTATAAAATGACTCAGTAGTCACTTTAAAGAGTGAAGAGCAACTAGCAACTTTTATGAGTTGACCACAGTGACATTGTTTAGCTGGTGCTTTCTAGGTTACTTCTATATGCAAAAATGGATCTGCTCATCCTTTCTCCCTCTGACTGTGGGGTTCAAAACACCAGTGGGAGGTAAAACAGTCCAGCTATGGTGTTCTGCTCACAGTCAGATCCTCCTGCAGCCCATCAGCTCCCAGAAAGAGTGCGGGCTGTTTCAGCAAAAGTTCAGCAGGTCGATTGAAGTGGCACTTCAGATGCAGCTGACAGATGCTCTCTCTCACCAGTGGTTGGCTTCATTGCTAGATTTTGGGCAGACTTTCAGGGACAACGTCGCAGTGTGAGGCTTATTAGGTAAATGCACTGTGGTGTGTAGCATCAATCTAAACTTTGATAATCAAACTCAACATTTGAGTGCTTTATTTCTGCACAGTTGCACTTACAGATTCGGCACCACTTACATTAATGATGTACTTTTTGTAGAATTGGCTGCATAGGATTGTTTCTGACTCTTGTGATCCCACTATTTCAAATAACTCCAGAGTGGGAGTCTAAAAGTCAACATTTATTGAAAGAAAAACCCTTTAAAATATCCGACATTTACTACGTGTTTTTGATTATCAAATATTCTGCTTTATTCTTTTTTTACATTCTCACTCCCCTGTTGTGGACCACAAAGAAAGTACCCACTGATGTTATATTCACAAAATAAAGTCTAATTAATAAATCAAGAACTACTGATTCAATCAGATGAATCTCTTGGTTCAAAGTGATGTTTTTAAATTGGTCTCCCTTTTTGTTATTTTTAAGACAAACACTTCCATTTTATTTATTATTCTGCCAGGACAGCACCTTACCATTTCTGCCTGTCTCTGACCTATTTTTATTTTATTTTTTTAACCATGTGACTCATTTTAGAGATGTATTAAATGTTCAGCTTGGTGCACCGTTTGACATTCAGTGAACAGGAGGAGGGCAAGGAACAATCAACAGCTCTCTATTGATCAGAGGAATTTCTGACATGTTAGAAATCAGGATCTCACACTGCAGAGCCACACAAGAATTCCCTCTATTCCCCATATAAGAATGTACTGTTTGTACCGTATAACTTATAAGCTTACTTCCAATTCTCTCCTCAAGCCATACTGTACATGTCTTCCTTACGACCTAGCTGTCAATATAAGCTATAGCAAAACATTGTTTTAGAAGTCTCCACAACAGATGATCAGGAAACATGATTGTGAACGTGTTTCAACGTTACAGACCTCCGCTTGCAAACAAACTTCTAACTCAAAGCATCTTCATTGACAATAGCCAGAACAATCAGTCGGGGCAGATCTGCGGTTATATTTTGTATTTTATTCGCACACTGGACCACTTGATGGGTGGGCCATAACTGTGAAAGATAAATCATGAGCTGTGACTCACCATTTTTGACAATTTACTTGTACAGTACGTGTTTGAACTCAAACAACAATTCTAAAATGGTGCGGTGCGTCCCCATCTTTAAACAGTCTTAATCTTGCCAATAACAGTGGGATAATCTGAAACCCAGTAACATTTCCTGCTACCTGAGAATGTACTGTTCACAACTTGCTCTGATTATTCCAGAAAAAAACTTTTAACTTCTTCTTGTGACTTTGCCTTGACCTTCTCTATCGACTTTCTGTGAGCGAAGCTGAGAAAACCTCCCGAACGCACCGCTCTGCATCCTGCTGGAATCGGATAGTCCTGACTTTCAAGTCACGCGGCCTGTCAGATATTTCTGTCTTCCTGAGTTTTCTCATTTGTTTCTAAAAACACCAAACCCAGGTGTTGTGGTCACCCCTATATATACACACAGTCTTCGTCACACGGATGTAGGAGCTAGTTCACTACAGCTCTACGTCCGTTGTTGCCATAGAGACACCATGGCAATGAGTCTGCATTCTAATGATGCCTCAGTGTGTTGTGTGAGGAGTCGTGATATCTCGGGACAATGACTGGCGAACGAGGAGCCTTGAAGGGTAAAGTGTCATGTGATTAATGACACTTTAGCATGACAACAAAGTCTAATTCTGACGTGCTGATTGGACGGAACCCTTTCTGCATACACTGTTGCACCACCCTTTTGTGCGGTAAACTGTGCAGGCTTATATTTAATGATAAATTCTTCTCTTTTTTTTTTTGATGCGTGTAAACATATTTTAGCCATCAATATTTACTCCTAAACATCACATATTTAACCAGCCTTGTATACAGGATACTTTTTTTAATTAGCTACAGGACTTTCCCTCATCATCTGCTGACCTTATTTTTTTGAACTTCATTACATTTTGATGTAAGAGCGCTGCTGCTGCCCCGACTCAATTTGATTCTCACTCATGTGAATATGAAGCTTCTGCATGAGGCCACTTGAATATCAATAGACTTTCAGCCAGATAAGCTCTCTCTACTCTTATTATAATATTACCGTAGGAAAGTTTCATATTCTCACTCTCCCTCAGCTTTTCTTAACTGCTTCTTCTTCACGGAGGTGTCATTTTGAAATATCAGCTCTGGGTTTTTTTGAGAGCTCTCTCTGAAGCCGCTTTGTCTCTGGTTTTCACTTTATTCACACTCTGTAGCACAAACACATTTATGATATGTCAATATTTCTCAGGACAACTTGTCCCACCGACAGCTGCATATATTTGCATACCATATCAAACCACAGATTTTAAAGCGTGATGATAAAGGTTTTTTAAGATACATAAATAGACACTTTAAAATCCTTCTGTAAAACTTGTCAAAGCCTGTCCATGAAGCTAGGTTGTTCTCATTTCCTGTCCCTGTAAAATTACAGCCGCCACTTGAACTGTTCTCTGCCAGTTAAACCGATAAGCTGTAATTATAGCAGGTTGTAAGTATAAGTGGCCAAAGTTCATATTATGGTGTTATGCTTGTTGCTCTTGTTGTTGACATGGCAGTGCTTCAGCTTTAGTGTATTAGTAAAAATGTGCCAATATTTATTATTGATTTTTGCTTACTGATCAATTAATAGTTAAGCCTTATTTATTCCAAAAATATGCATAGTTGTAAAACATTTATAATAATTATGTTAATGTGTCTTCGATTGCATTTTTCTTCTCTCAATATGACCCTCCTGCCCAAGACAAAAAGGGTTTGTTTCACAATATAACCTTTTATTTGGTTTGGCTCCAGATTAGTTGTAGTTGGGGGGTTGCATGCACTCTATGTTTTGTATTTTATTGTTTTGCACAATATGAAAATACACAAAAATGACAGCTCAGAAATTAGAAACTGTGCAGGAAGAGGCAAAGAACCCAGTGGGCTTTGTTCGGAGCCTCACTCCAGTTAACAATCACAATGTTTTAAAAAACACAAGATCAATATACAACAATAGCTTAAATTCAATCGTGATGGCAAAACTTTGTTTTTATCACACATGTAAAAAACAAAACAAGTATCATATTTTGATTAAATGGTTTTCAGGCATTTACCTAGGCTAAACAGTTACAGTACTTTGGTATGAATGAAATCTATTCTAGATTTGTATTCCCCTAAAGCGGATGGAAAATAGACTCTATGAGTTAGACACTTCACACACTGCTCCTCTCCATCAGCCTGAACCAACACGCACTCATTATGCAGGGCAGGGTTTCTTGTTTTGGGCGTAGGATTTTATTATATTTCCAGCCCCAGTGATGTTGTGCTGTCTGTCAGTGGACTACCTGTAGACCATCTGCTCTGCACTGTTTGTTTGTTGTTTGTTTTGTTTGTTAGCTTCCTCTGACCTTTCTTATTGTGAGCCATTTGTTGCCCTCTGGCAAAGTGTTTACTCTACTACCTCCTTTTGGATGGTGGCACGCTGCAGACCCACATGGGATCCTGCTGAGCTATATAAACCAGCATGTTGTCTTCTCTTGACACGCTCAAACCAGCATGTTTGGTTTCTGCTGCAATACTTACCAAAGGCACACAAAAAGGTTATCTAAGGCTTTAACTTACTTTCCGTTTTCTCTGCTCCCTTTACCCAATGTTATTGTTGGCTCATATATATTTTTAATTTGTAACTGAAATAAATATTTCAGACTTGATCTGACAAAGTATTATCTTATTGTATCAAATGTACAGCAGATTTCACATAAAGTGGGTTTATATGGTACACCTGATGCTTTACAAACTGTACATGACCTTTTCACTTTTGATGTCATATGTGACCCTCTCCCTCTCTCTCTTTTAAATGTGACCTAAAAATAGATGTCTGAAATAGATTAAATTACTTTTATGGATTTTGTTGAAATTTGAATTTGTATAATGTGTTCGATAATAATCAGTACTCTTTGTTCCATCCAGGTACCATCCTGTCATGAAGTTCCTGGAGGTCTTCCAGCACTGGAGCTGACACTGTTAGTGAGCCCGGCCAACACTACACCAGAACCATCCCGACCAGACCTCCACCTGAGACTGGCTGCTCACTCCCGTCCCAGACACTGTCCTGTTTTCTAATTCCTCTCTGAATATCAAAGAGAGACCAAGCCGGTCTCTGGGTCCCACTACAGGTCAGGCCTCCTGGCTGTTCTACAGATCTTTACCCACCCACCTGTGATAGCAATCCTCTTTCCTGCACCAGGAGCCCCTCGGCCTCCTTAATACCACCACTGGCTGAGCACTGACACCAGGTGAGGGCAGCGGTCCACCCAGACCCAACCAGGAGCCATCATCATGTCCAGCCGACGGAAGGCCTCCACCCCCCTAATGATCCGCCCAGAGCAGACCATGGTGGAGCTGGACGATGACACAGACGATGACATGCAGGTACACTTCCACTTTGTTTGTTAGGAACGACTAAATAAATTATGTTATACGTTTTTATATTTTGAATATTTTATTTAGAGATAGTTTTTATTCAGTTGGTTATTGCAAATACAAACCCCAAAATACATGGTATGTAGGTATCACAAAGAGATACATAACTTTAGATTTCTAGTAGTAATTATAATATTACATTATAAGAAAAACTTTTAAATAAAAAAAGGATATAACAAATGTAAAACAAAAATAAAAAAATATTTGGATAAACAAACAGCCAGAAAGCTAACCTGTAATACGTACATATTTAATTAGGTATGGTTTTCATTTCAAAAGCTATATTGAGCAAGAATTGTGGCTCTATTTTTTTTAACGCAACTTATTGTGATGGAAATGGGGCGAAGCCTGCGAGCTAGTTCAGGCAGTCAACTCGAGCACCAATGATACATTCGCACATAGCGCCCCTCTTCACACTTGCAACCAACCAAACATAGTCTCCTAATCCGGCGCTCTATTTAAACTGTTGGATCCGCCTACCTCTGCCTCGCTAATGCAGTTGCTGCTACTACTGCTGTTTCTACGCTGCTTATGCGTTCACCTCGCTGCTGCTGCTGCTGCTGCTGCTGCTGCTGCTGCTGCTGCTGCTGCTGCTGCTGCTGCTGCTGCTGCTGCTGCTGCGTCCACGTTTGCGATGCTCGCCTGCCCCACCACCACCCCAGCTTCCACCTGTTGGCTCGGGGGGTAGTTATCTAATCATCACTCAATGTTCTATGTAAATATGTGGAGTGATGACGCCAAACTCAAACTATATACTGCTTCTAATGTACATATTAATGAAACGTGTGAGTTGTCTAACTGAACTATATTAATTATACACCGAATTAAATTGTGGTTGCTAGGGAAAAAAAACGGTGAAAATATCAATAAAAAAACACATTTTTATAAATAGATTTATGCATTTTTGAAAGGGTTTCTCAGATGTTCATTACAAAGGAACCCATGAATTATATAAACACTTTTCCAAAAAATCCATGACATGAATTGGGAAATCTTTTTTTTTAATGTTTTATATCCATTTAATCTATAAACTGCCTTTTTTCCAGACAACATCAGAGAACCATACTGAGGAGAGGCCTATGGAAACTGATCTCTCAGCAGAGACGGAGCCCTCTGTGGAATTAGACCTGACTGGATCGGCCGCCGACCCTTCCCTGGCTCCAGACAAACCCCAAGCTGAGCCACCCGACCTTTCCAAGCCTCAGCGCAGACAGCAGGGGGGCTACGAGTGTAAATACTGCCCCTTCTCCACACAGAACCTCAACAATTTCAAAGAACACGTAGACGCCAACCACCCCAACGTCATCCTCAACCCCCTGTACCTGTGCGCCGTTTGTAATTTTAACACAAAGAAGTTTGACACCCTGACGGAACACAACGAGAGGTGTCACCCGGGGGAGAGCAACTTTAAATTCAAACGCATCAAAATGAACAATCAGACAATCCTAGAACAGACGATAGAGGGCTGCAGCAACAGCGCGGTCATCTACAACACCTTTACTGGCAAAGGGGACGACCTCAGCGCTCTGCCGCTCAGCAAACCCACCACGGTCAAGATCGGTAAACCAAAAATGTCGACAGATAATAAACGAACAGATCTGGCCAAGAAACCAATCACAGCGGTCACTGTGAACGGGACGGTCATCATCCCTGAGTCGACTCTGCTCAAAGCAGAAGGCCTTTCACACATAATGCCTTCCCTACAGCGGCCTCTCAACTACTCTCAGGTAGGATAGGAAGTGTAGCCATTTCCTTTGACTTACCATTCCTTTATATTCTGAGCCTGCAATGACGTGTCTTTTAAAAGTAGAATGATTTTTGTCAAAATCACATTTTATTGTTTTATATATGTCCTTTTATTTAACCAGGTAAAAAGAGGTTTTGATGGTAATGCTTTATTTTATGGGTCTGTTATTTCCCAGTAATTTAGTGCTAATTATAAGGAGAAATGAACCAGTGTTCAGTTTGTGCACCTCAATTCATTAATTCCAATTAATTGTTCATATAAACCTGCAAGTCTTTTATTCAGAGCACTGCAGATCATCTGAAGATGTAACAAGAGAAGCATAAAATCTAACAGTTATGGGGAATAAAGTTACCAAATTATTAGTTTTAAGAGGTAATTTTAATCTGGTACCAAACCATTACTAAGAAAATTACATTAGAGATCCCTCAAATAAAAATGTTACCATTGTTTGCTTTTTTTAATATGCACAATGCTAAAACAAAATGTGTCCATGTGAACACTGTTCTCCTTATTATTATTATTATTATATGGGAAAAAGCCATTTAGTCACCATTGACACTGTATTCTTTCAGGTTCCGAAGATCGCAGTGCCCCTCAACACAACCAAATACAACCCTTCGCTGGACGACAACCTGACGCTTATCTCTTCCTTCAACAAGTTCCCCTACCCAACGCAGGCAGAGCTCTCCTGGCTCACCGCCGCCTCAAAACATCCAGAGGAGCAAATCAAAGTCTGGTTCACCACACAGAGGCTCAAGCAGGGCATTAGCTGGTCTCCTGAGGAGGTAGGAATTAGTGAAATGATGAACATTAGAGGCACTTATGTTGATTCTTCAAATTCAAGTGAGGTTCAGTGTATTTTACCAGTTATTTTTCAAATCTCTGAGGCTTAATAAGGTATCATCTGGTTTACCGAATACTCACCATTTCTAAAACATTACATTTGAAATGCTTGATTGAGGTTACATTGAAAATAATTGTGGTTACTGCCGATAATGACTGTAGCAGCCATAACTACAAAGATATAATTGTATTTTTTTTATAACAAGTGCTTTCCCTCTGACAGGTTGAAGAAGCCAGGAAGAAGATGTTCAACGGTACAATCTCCTCTCTGCCTCAGACCTTCACCGTGGTAGCTCCTCAGCTTAACTCCCAATCATCAAACATGTCTGCAGCTTCGAAAGCCATGCAGACCGCAGCCTCCGTCCTCCAGTCGCTGCCCTGTCAGCTGCTGGGACAGACCAGCCTTGTACTCACTCCTGTAGCCAACGGCTCCACCGTCACCTGTGCACCGCTGGCCCTCACCGTGGCTAACCAGGTACAAAACCCCAGGGAGAAAGGTTAACTTGATAATAACCAATAACCAGAGACCTAAATTTAGCTAGCGTTAATCCATGTTTGCAGTTACTGTTATCACCTTTTCTGTTATTTTTTAACTATGCATAAAACCATTTGCTACTTCTGCATTTGTTGCAGTCGCTTATTTGTTTTTTTATTTAATTATTATTCAAGCCGTAGAAATACGAGTTAAATTGAAGGAAAAATCCATCAACCCTTAATCTGTGCTTTAAAGCACCTAAACATTATTTGGCATTGGTAGAAACGTCCTGTTCTTCAAGAGGCTATGCTCAATGGAAACCATTTTTAACCAATAGAGAAACAATGGAAGCCCCATATTTATATATATTCTAGTTTAATTAAATATATTTAACCTATTGTAACTTTACAACTGAAAAGAATCTATTATTTGGGTAATGTTTTTTTGCTTTTTCGGTAATTGAATTCTTTACTTTTAATTTTTGTTACATTGAAATCATTTATATGCACATGTAAGTGTTATGGAATTGGTTTTGTTTGATTATTAAAACTATACAATGGACAGGGCTGTGTTAGAGTGGAAACGGGGGTTATACTTCATCTATCCGACTGTATCTGTTTTTATTGCATTGAGTTAAAACATTTTTTAAAGAAACCTTGAACATAAGCTACCTTCATGTCCACCACAGGTGGCACAGTCGCTCAAAAGACCCCTGGCCTCCCCTGTAATTACCACGGATAGTAAACGACCCTCCATCATTCAGACCTTCTCCGTGCCCATGGCCACATCCAAGCTGGCGTCGCCCAAAGTCCTCAGTTTCACCGTGGACCCCAACAAAACTGCTGAGCAGCTCTCAGTCCTGAGGGCCAGCTACACACAGTGTCCTTTTCCCGAGGAAGATGAGGTAAGAATAAGTGAGTGAAATGACATTTCTTGTGCCATGTCTTACAAGTTAAACATATATTTGTGGGATTTTTGGCATTCAGATTTTTGTAGCTGCTTTTTATTTCCAATTCAGTTTTCTATTTTAAAACACACCGCTGTCACTGTTGGACCCCACACTTAATTTTTCATTTTCTGTTGCTCGTGTTAAAGATCTACAGGCTAATAGAGACCACCGGGCTGTCCAGAGGAGAGATAAAGAAGTGGTTCAGTGAACAGAGGCTCCTTAATCTCAAAGGTATGTGGCATCATCAGTGTCGCCCCATCTAAAATGATAAAACACCCTGCCTGTACAAAAAATCTGCCATTTTTCTGTGGGTTTTAAACAAGCTTATTTTGATTTTGAGAAGACGGGTTTTTAGTTGAAAGCAAAGTGATTGTGGTCAGTAATCTGTTAGTCATGTACTTTTAAGAGCAATTTAATTTAATAAAATAAATGACCCATTTTGGCACTTGCATATTTTGGTTTTTCAGTCTCTCTCTGTGTCTCTACAAAGGTGTTCCTCCCCCTCCGGTGCTGGTGAAGGCAGAGGTGACTCCAGCACCCAAAGACGGTCCTGTAAAGAAGGCGGTGCCCAGCCACTTCCCCCTGCTGGAGAGGGTGAAGGGGAAGTCGTCAGATCAGCTGAAGGCGCTGGAGGAGAGTTTTCAGAGAAGCGGCACACCGACTCAGGAGGAGCTAGGTAAAGATTAAAACATTTCCAATAACTGAGAAAGTGGTTATGTTAATAGTTATATAGTTACCTAAAAATAAATGACGCTTCAGCCCATATTTGTTGTATTTTAGCATTTCAAAAACTCAATTTTCACCGTGGTCATTAAAACTGTTTGCTCTTACCTATTTTGAAACTTCCTGACTGAATAAATTGGGTGAAAATCAGGTGGTTAGAAAAGCAGTGGGTTGTGTTCTTGTAAAGTTTTGTACCCTCACTCCGTATCTTAGAATTTGAAATTAGTTTTAAAAGTCCAGTAGTGTTTTCTACTATTTATACAAGTTCACAGCATGTGACTTAATTTTCTTTCACCTCAAAAGAGCTGCGCGGCCCGTCTCTGGTGGGTTCCTGCAGACAGGAATAGCAGAAATGTTTTTAATGAGCCCATTTTTATACCCCCTGAGAGGGAATGAATTCCCAGGTTTCTGAGAAAGCCTTCCACTTGGTGTAAGACGGCTCAGCTGATCCACTGAACTCTGTCCTGCTGCAGACCTGCTGGCCCAGGAGACCAGACTGTCCAAGACGGAGGTGGACTGCTGGTTTTCGGAGCGCCGGGCGTTGAGGGACAACATGGAGAAGGCTCTGCTTGCCATGTCTGCGAAGAACATGGAGGAGCGGCCGGTAGCGCTGCTGAACGGGGCGTCACACAGCGGGAAACCTCCACGCTCCTCTCCACATCCACCTGTCCTCTCCCCTTCTTCCTCCTCCTCGTCGGCCTCTTCCCCTCCTATACTCGCAGCCTCCTCCCCTCACCCACCCACCCTCTCCTCCTCAGCATCACCTCCCATCCTCACTTCATCTTCCTCCTCCTCTTCTCCCCATCCCCCAATCCTGTCAGCTTCCACCAGCCCGGCTCCCATAACCGGCCTCTCCCTCCGCCTATTAAGAGAGGTAAGAAAAGCCGACAAAGACACATCAGCACTTATTGGATGAAAATGTATTAAAATCTGACACAATTTAAAACTTTAAATCAAAAATACATATTTTTCCTTTTAGAAATATTGTTATTTATGAACAAAGTACACCTGCCAACCAGTGAGCAAGAGCCCCTTGTCCATAGGTAGATGCACGAGGATAAATAGCTCCTTCATGAAACTGCTCACACCAAGGTCTGCAGATTATCTTTCATGATTTCTGGAAAGAGACATTGTGAGTGTTTCCAAGTGTATTTCTTTGAAGACTTGAGAACCACAAGCGGAGTGCCTTTTAGATCCATTATACATAGAAAAACATTCTACAGCTGATATCTCAAGAACTCTGCAATTGACCCAAAAGCATCTAAATAGATGGAGAGCACTTCAGGAAAAAGGAAAATGTGCATATTTGGTTTTGGGATGACCTGTCTCTTTTAATGTGAGCGTCAATCCTTCGAAACAAGTGCGGATGGGCTGCTAATGGTATCAGTACATTAATGAGTTGTCACTTTGAAGAGATAAATTAACATGACATAGCACCTTTTTTGTGCATGAGAAGAAGTGTAAAATTAATTAAACCTGAGAACGTATAGTACCGGTGCCTGAGAACAATCTGTGATTGACAGCAAATGAAGAGACGTGCTGGTACTTGGATATTAGAAGTGAGATAACACAGTAACGTGATGACAAGGTCATATTTGACAAACTCAAGAGAAGCAGCTGAAGATTGTTGTGGTTATAGAAGAGCAGTTTCCCATAGGATTACAGAACCTATAAATGGAATGTATATCCATGAGATGTCTCTTGAAAGGAGCCGTACTTGTTTTATACTCTGGAACACATTGCACAGACTGCCAGTGCAATATGTAATACATACCTTATTTTCTACAGCTGGTAGAATATGAAGTACTTTGTAATACATATTGATACATTATTTATCCCATTTTTAAATACCATAAAAAAACATTCAAAATATCCTCTAAGGATCCTGAAATCCTGTATTACCTTTATGTTCATCCAGTAGATTTTAAGATATGTGTTTGCCTAATAGCTTGTATTAAACCATTTACTTTTAAACAGTTAAAGCAATATATGTCAGAACAAATTCAATAGTATTCTAAATACAGTAATCAGAATCTGCAGAGATATTTAGACTATTTATCCGCTAATTGCAGGTAAGTGAAATACCTCCTGAGTTTACTTCCTTAACATAATGAAATCATTACATAAGACTCAAGCTTTAAATGACTAACGCTCTGAGCTCAAAATGACTTGCACTCCAACACATTGTACATGATAGTCTAGGGGGCGGGACATCTTTAAGCTGTTGACCAATCAGAGCAGACTTGGCTCTGGTTTCAGACAGAGAGTAAAAAGAGGTGCTGCAGCACAGGCATTATGAGACAAATAAAGACCTTTTTGAACATTAAACCAAGGAGACATGCCACAGTAGATGCACCAAATACATTTATAAATTTGAAAATGTACATAATATTTTCTTTTTAAAATGATTGATATGGTAATCTGTCTCCACAGATGTTCTGTCGGACCCAGTGGCCGTCTCCTGAGGAATACAACCAGCTGGAGGTCCAGACAAGCCTCGGACGCACCGACATTGTCCGCTGGTTCAAGGACCACCGATCGGCATTGAAAAACGGTGAAATTCTGGAATGGAGGGAAAGTTTCCAAAACCAAAAGCTTGCAGAGCAGCAGAAATCAGGCCAGGAACAGAACGGCCAGAGTTCTGAGAACAGTGTTTCCTTGGAAGTCAAGGCTGTGAAAGGTGAGTTTTTGGCTATGGGAAGAAGATTTAATTATTTTGTATGCAGTGTTTTATACCCATGTTTGACTTTGTGTTTTTGTGTTGTGTCTCTGTGGTGTACATTTCCTATTCTACAGTAGTTGGTGCAGTGGATGAGGCCTGTGTGAACGCAGCAGCTGCACCGGAGCACTCCAAGCTGTCTGACCAAGATAAAGTGCAGTGGTTGACGGACAGATTAGCCCACAGTGTGACGGACCTGAGCCGGACCAGACCGGACCAGACCAGCACAAGCCCTGCTGACAAAGGAAGGTGGGTGGAGAGAGAGCAACCGATTCACCCTACACTTATTTTTCTACTGTAATGTTATACAGATAAAAAAACATCAACTCATTGCCAATTTTAGATTTTTCTTAAAGTAATATCACAAGAGTTATTTTAAGAGTTTATGTGTGAAAACAGTCTATAAATACAGAACTGTATGGTTGAGTTGTGGATACATTTGCAAGTTTGATTTGTTGCATCAACTCAAAATGTGTGTATGGTTTATGGCATTCACAGAAGCATTTAATGTGTTTTTATAAAAGCCTTCAAGTTTTTGTTTAAACTTTGCATCTGTTCCCTTGTCAGATGGGTAAAGGTGACCGTGGCAGTGGGGGAGGAGAGTGATGCAGCAGTGGAGAGACCGAAGCTGGCAACAGACACTGAAGTTCTGAGCATGGAGCAGCCTGGGAGGGTCACTGGTTGAGAGCAGGTTGAAAGAAAGTTAATATTGGATACAAAATTGTGAAAAAGCACCAGGCTTTAATATTGCTTTGGATGGATTTAGCTTTTCTGTGTCTTGGCAAAATAGAAAAATTAATGTTGAACTGTTCCTTTAAGATGCCACAGCTGCAGCCTCCAGCGATCCAGGAAGTTATTAGGGTGTAATTACCTCCGATTGGCCCTTCAAAAAAGATGGCCTGCTGGGATGGCAGGATGATATTTGGACCCACACCATCATTAGCATTAACATGTAGACCCACACGGTGTTATAGTCATAGCGAAGCAAAGGGTGTTAAATTCTAATTATTCTTTAAATAATTTGTATCCAAAGCTTAGTTTTTACCTTACATTCAAAAGTATAGAAGCCCAAAGTGGACTTTGTTAAACTGTCTTAATGTTTTTTAATTTTCCAAAATTGTCAAATAAAATGTAAATGTTCTTTTTTATTTAGACATTTGAATACTGTCCACTCCATTATCATACTTTTAAAGGTAATAGACCGCCCATACGTATATTTGGAAAGGCTAATCCAATTTTAATTTTACTCAAATAATGCATTCACATGAAAAATGATAATGCATTTGAGGAATATATTACATATTACAACATTTTCAAGTTTTCATTATCATTTTAAAAGCCCCTTCTAGTGCTTTCATACAAAACCAATATCTAGCTATTTCGTTTTTATGAATTTCTCAGCGAATCACACATTTGGTGAAATTTGAATCTGTAAATAATGAGTATTACCTGTGATAATAGGTAGAAGAACAGTGATGTTAACTTTACTTAGCCCATTAGTCAGCTCATGCATTCATTCCTGTCTGGTTCTATTCCAGGTCCAGTCAAATCGCATGTGGAAGGAACCAGTGATGTCTGCGTGTGATGTCATCACAAAGCGCCGGGGACTTTGCAGTTCCATTGTTAAAGCACTGACAGATGTGTTGGACAGATGCTGACATTAAGAGGAGTGCCAAAGCTGGACTTGATGCATTGTTCTTACTACTACACTTTTTCTTCTTTTAAAGAAGCACCCTTGTAAATATTTTTCTGTATTACAAAAACAGTTTGTACAGTTTTACTGGGAGGGCAAGTTTTGTTACATTTTTAAAAGAAAAATTCAAAGACTGGTGCCCCCAAACCTTTTTGTTGTTGTTTTAAGATCAAAGTGTATGATAGTGTGTTATTTGCTGAAAATCAGTCCTATTTTTTTGAAAATCATGACTACTCACTAAGAGTATTTGAAAGCACTTGCATATATCCCTGTGTTAGTGATAGATATTCACATGCTAGGCCCCTTCATCTCAAACTGTTGGGAGACAAATCCGTTTCTCCTGCAGCGTCACCCTGACTCGCACTCATAGAATTACGCTGACGGAGGTGAAAATCAGTCAGACGTGCTCGAGGGCCGCTAGAAGGAGTCATCGTGTTTCGGGCAATCGGAACACGATATAGAAATGATAAATCACATCGAGTGTAGTGTCTGTTTTATCGCACCATGCTGCCTTTTTCTGCTCTCTTATCTGACATTTGCTTTCCACCTCAGAGAGAACTGGGGAAGATTATTTCAGCGTATCAAATCTTTTTTCTATAAAAACTTGAAATATTCTCGAATGAAAGTGTTATGCGCATGATAAAGCAACTTCAGCTCCAGCGATCTGTGAACACCCCTTTGCTTTTGCTCTTTGTTTTTATGGCTTTAGAAAGGCCTTTGTGTTCAAATATGGATTGGTTATGTTGATTTCTGTACAGTCGGTTCAGAACACCTGACCTGGTGGTTCATGAATCTCCACATTAACAAAGATAAATGATCAGACCTGTGCTGTTATCAAGTAAAACACACATTGGAATATCACAACTGTTATGAACTTCTTGCATGTGCTTCAACAATTTTCATTTTTAACAACTCACTTTCAGAAATGATTTAAAAGGGATATCTGTGATTAATGGGTCAAATTGCAAGCGCTTGCAATATTTGTGCAGCAAAATAGTTGAGTTGAACTGTCATTTTTTCCATGGTTCGAACAGCAAGTGTATGGCTGTGCTGGCTGAATGTCTGTGTGTGCTGCTGTATGTGAGATACTGTACATTTTGTTGGCTAAAATTGGAACTGCTTGCATTTTTCATTTTCTACTTTAAGTTTGCTGTAACTCAATAAAAACACAACCGACTGCAAAACCGCCTTTGTGTTGTGGCTTGAATGATCGCACCAACATTTTTGGATTTGAACAAGGTACAGGAAAACTGACTGGAATTGCTTTCTTACTTCAGTACACAATTACATTAATTGTGTGTGTTTCAATGTATACAGAAACCCTGAGAAAGTGCAAATTTGTCATCTCTTCCAGAATCCACATGGCTCCTTCTGGACTGATATCTGGGTTTGCTTGGTAGGGTATTTGCATCTTCAAATCATGCATTTGTTTTAATCAAAGGCCTGAGCAGCATTTTGTTGGGAGTGTTACTCAAACAGGATTTTTTACATGGGAAATGTTTACGCAACAAAAGCCTATACATGTGTGGCAGCTTCTTTTAATTTGTCTGAAGTACATTTACATTTGTTGTGTTGCCATACGAGGAATTGAATCAACTTGCTCAACACGCTGGTCTGCATGATGTGTAGTTTTAGAGTAGGTGTGCAGCTTCTGTTTACTTTTGTTAAACTCCTTTGTTTAGGCCTTTCCATGGCATTATTCTAGCTTTATGTGCACATAGTTTGAATGCAAATGAACCAATGGAGCTCATTTGCATCACACCATTTGCATAATGTTCAATAAACGCCAATAAAGCTATATTTAGTATATATAGATCAATTAGTTGAATAATCACCTAGTTTGATGATAGATTTAAGCATTGTTTAGATTTATTGTGAGCCGTTTATTCTTTTCTTTGTTTAATGGTTGTTGGATTGCTAATGGACAAGACAAAAGCCTTTTTTGCCATTTATAAAACAATATTTGATTCATAACAAATTGGCAGCTAATTGATTATGAATAATTAATAGTTGCGATTAGCTCTGATTATATATTGTACATAAAAGGCACAGTGATTCTCAACCAGCAGAACTGGCACATAACAGAAAATCCCAGCATTCAGGGAACATGGATATTATGATAATTACACTCGTATTCGATAGCCATTTCAATAAACAATTGTTATATTTACAAGAAAAAAGAAGCAACAAATCCCATCTTCCCCTTATTTTGGTTAAGATTAGATCTTAACACAGGGGCTTAAAAAAAACATTTTACACCCATGAACAATCAGACCTAGAAACAGTGCTCTCTAAATAGCTTTGCCCATGTTCAGCTGAGAGCAGCCTCGCAGTGCTTGGTAATTACAATGTAATCTGATACTGCATCACAGAGGGGGAGAGAGAGAGAGAAGGAGGGAGAGAGGGAGGGAGAGAAGGAGGGAGAGAGGGAGGGAGAGAAGGAGGGAGAGAGGGAGGGAGAGAGGGAGGGAGAGAGAGGGAGGGAGAGAGAGAGGAAGGAAGGGAGGGTGAGGAACATAAGAGTCGAAATCAACAGCAGGTTGGAGTACAGCTGCAACATCTTGTCTTCACTGTCTGATTTCAGGTTGGAAAGAGGACGGAAAGAAAAGGGGGAGTGGAGATCAAGAATCATCACATAAAAAAAACGATTTATTCATATTGCCTTCTATCTGCTTCACATGGACACATCCTCAGTAAGAGTAGAGCTGGCTGTTAGTGGTGAATTGGGCTTAAGGCCACAGTCTGAGTCCTGCTGCCTTGGGTATAAAGTGTGTGCCTTTTCAAATTCCCTTCAAAACTAAACATGAATGTAAATAGAATTTTAAGTCAAGGTATTCCCTCAAGCGGAAGAATGAGAAAAAGCAAGCACTTTAACCCCATAGCTTTGTTACTGGGAGTAAAAAGGGGGAGGGGGTGGAGCTCTCTCATTTCCTCTCCGCTCATTCCCCCCCCAGACGGAAGCCTTGGCCCCAGGTGTGACGTCCTCTTAATACTCCTGCCCCGCCTCCTCCCGCCTGTGGCTCCTGGGCAGCTGGTCTGCTGGGGGGGACTCCAAAGCCCGACACGCCTCCCCTCCTGTTGGGGAAACACCGATACCTGGGGAGAGGAGGAGAGAGACGTTGGAACATTTGAAATCGAGGAAGCAGGTAATCTCACACAATTCCTGTTTATTATGTGTAGTGTTACGGTACATGGGGGTCTAACCTACGTTTCTCTCTTGTGATTAATCTAATTAAATCACTTCTACTTACAATTTTCAAATATATTTTGAAAGGCACAGAGGGTTCAAGTTTACTTTTAGTATATTTCTTTAATATAGTAGTTAATAGTAGTATTAATAGTAGTGGTTTAGGTAATACAGAACAGCTCTAAGAACAATGTAACCCTGTCTAATATTTTCTCTGTCCTCCCTATGTTGTGCACTTTAAACCCAGCCTATGTATCTTTGACTCAACAGCAGTCACTGTGGTCACAAGTAGTAATGTTGGCAATATGGTAAATGCTAACAAAGTGTTATAATGGTTATCAGAGGAAATGTATCCTCCATTTAAGGCATTGAAATCTATCTTGCATTTGATCCTCTATCTTACACTGGTCACAATTAGCTGCTAGTCAAAACACATCCAGTAAGGCTTTAGCAGCAGCCTTGAAATAAGTAAGGGTGAGTGTAGTCAAACTTTCATTTACAAGAGGAAAAGATTTAAATTTCTTCATTCAAAAGTTGCAAAAAACATACAAGAATTCAGGTGTGGAGAGCAGGGCCCGTCCTCCCAGGTCCATGGGGTATTTGAACATGAGGAAGAAGTAGAGGTGACCCACCAGGTTCCCTGTCAGTTCATTTACAAACCTGCACAATAGAGAAGAGGTTTAGCAAACCTCATAGAAATAACATTCAGTTAAAACACTATAACAAGTCTAATGTGGCTTAACAGAATATTCCCTACTAGTCCCTAGAACAGTAACAAGGAACATTCTGTATTCATTAAAAGACAATACATTTATATATATACACTACAGATAACTCAAACAAATATTTGTTTAAATGTTACTTACGAGCCTCCGATAATGAAGTTGAAGGCCAGGATGACCCAAGGTAGATAATGTGCCTACAGGAAATAACATTAATGGGATTATAAGAATAAGCCTCACATTCAGGTAGCAAATATAATGTGGAATAATGATGACAGTCCAAACCACAAAAGGCTGCCTAGTATGTAAAATTGTTACAAGTGTTGGTGATATACCACACACCTTGAACCTTGTTCCAAACCAGAAGGACACGATGGTGTCCTTGTTGAACTGAGCCCAGACGTAGAGCACTGACATGATCAGGGGGATCATCAGCAGCTGGAAACAAAAACAAAAAGCATATTTATACAAGCAAACAGCATCAACCACAGAGCTGTGTAAAGAGGTGTATCACTTACTTTACATTTGCTCATTACAGCGAATAAGTATGTAAGATCTTATGGGTGATTTATGAAAAGTGGTTTTGAAAATGAAGGGCTTATTGTGAGAAGCCTAACAACCGGATTAATGCCTTTCATAAGTCTTACTCTAATATAACCACATAAAGTCAAGGCTTGTTTGTAGAGCCACTTGTTTTTTATTCTGGAGTTATACAAACACTCTTTGTGAAGTAAAAATGACATGTACAAAGTGATGACTTAACATTTGCCAGAGATATTTCTAAGCTTACTTTAATTCCAGGGCATTTAAAAATGCTGTGCATATACCTAAGATTAAAAAAATACGAGCTTGGATTTGATGCAAGCCCTGGTTAATGTGTTATTTTGTGGTGTAAACTAAACTTTTAGTTTTAGTCAGACTTGTTCCTTAAGTTTAACTGGCTCTCTTTATTGTGTGAGACTCAAGTGATAAGTGCAGACTATTTTTATGTTTATATACAGTACATCATTATGTGATCAATGTGATAAGACAGGAGGATTCTCACCCGCATGTTCATCAGCATCCCGGTTATCTATAGTAAGAGTCAAGGTCAACACAATACAATACAGCTGGTGCCTTCAGAGTAGAACAGCTGAGGACTGGAGGGTTGCCAGGTCCAATCCCAACATCGGCCGACTGTCACCCTCCAATTCAGCCTCTCTACCTCACACACCTGAATTTTTTTCCCCTCACCTTTTCCCACAATTTGCCAATGGTCCAATAAGCTGAACACTTGGTTTAGATTTAAGGTAAACAGGATCTTTTGCAAATTTTCTCTGTACAGTTTCTGTATCTAGGCGAGGCAAACTGACAATGGAGGCTAAACACAAAGACAGTGTTGAGATGTGGGCTGGGTTGTGCCAAGTGTGACCTAGATTAGGTTTCTCTGCTCTGCAGGGGTAGACTGACACTGGGCCACTGGCACAGAGCCACCCTGACATGGCACAGTGCTGCAGAGAGACAGGGGGAGGAGAGGGGGCCGGACACAGATGAGAGAGAAATGCAGTGGGGCAAAGAAGGTAGCAGAGAGCTAGGATCGATGGTGGGGAGGAGACCAAGCTGTGAATTCAGATGCTGAAGGTAGATTGCAATTCATCATTAACAAACAGGAGGTTTGTAAATGATGAATTGATAATTGTGATAAAAACAGTTATGGTACTTTGTGAAACCAGTTTAAAAAAGGATACAACAATGCAGATCCAGTTGAAGAGGAGCATGAAGATATAGTCTGCAGGTCTGCCATCAAAAGCCCCTGGGGAACAAAACCGAGAAAAAAGATTTAGCAGGACATTGTGTGTGTGTGTGTGTGTGTGTGTGTGTGTGTGTGTGTGTGTGTGTGTGTGTGTGTGTGTGTGTGTGTGTGTGTGTGTGTGTGTGTGTGTGTGTGTGTGTGTGTGTGTGTGTGTGTGTGTGTGTGTGTGTGTGTGTGTGTGTGTGTGTGAGTGAGCACCTGGGCAGGCTTACCTGTCTCTAGCCGACTAGAATAGTGGTAGAGGAAATAGAGGTTGACCAGGTACAGAAACCCAGTATTAGGGGTTATTGGGAAATACAAGGTGGCAGTCACTGGTCTCCAGAGCTGAAACAAACAGAAGAGAAATTAATCTAATGTAGTCAGACATAGACATAGCTGTGTGTGTTGGGATCCAGACTTTAAATGGGTTTCTTGTAAAACACATGAAGTCTCATGTGGATTGTAAATAATAACTTCTATGCAGAGAAAAAGTAGCACCAGACTCAAACGTTTTGTTTGATGCCAACAGACATTGTTGAAATTCATATTTTCAGAGCTTAATCTACAAAAATTGGCGAACCTTCTAAAATTCTAGTTTATCAAATCTGAGGAAGTATTTATTTTCTGCTTTGTTGTTGTTGTTGTTGTTGTTGTTGTTGTTGTTGTTGTTGTTGATCATCAGTGTAGGCTGGCTGTGTTTACATGGAAGCCCTAGATTTGCTAACACTCTTTTGAGACCTGTTGCCAGACACCCTAACGTTACCTCAACCATCTTAAGGTCAATGCCAAATGTAACCATCTCTCAAAAGCTTTTGCTAAACGAGCCTTACATTTGAATATGTCACCATGGACGCCCAAACATTGTGATGGGCATATTTTTATAGGTTTTTGATCATTAAAATCAGACTTGAATATCCTCCAGCTATCCTCTGAAGCTATACAAGATGACAAAAGAATGACAGTCATACAAACTAAGGTGTATTTTAAACAGAGCAGGTCTCAGCAATCACTTACCATTACAGAGATAGCAAAAGTCTCCATATTAAAGTTAATGTCTGAAGGAGGAACTTCAATGTTCTATAAAGGATATTCAGAAGCCTTTAAAATAGTTCTGACTTAACTGCCGTTTAGTTATATTGAAATGTATCACGTTACATCATCATAACTAACCCACAGTAGGCTGTATTATATGGTTTAGCTTCAATTTGTTATTCATTATATTTAATGCGTTATTGAATGTTTCACCTTTCATCAAATGTATATTCATATTGCATAATATTCCATAAACTGATTATATATCTTGTATAAGAAACACATCAAAGTTAGTAATTTGCGGAGGGTATTTTGCCTTTAGGTAAGCTCATCTGGATACAGTGAAGATGCGGAGTGATATTAAAGGTAAAAGGGCTGCCTGGAGGGCTCATTTCCAAGTAGCAAAGTCCCTTAATAATTATGGAAAAATACTTTCTCCGCATCCAAAGCTACAGCACTAGAACACACTGGTTTTATTTCAGCAGAAACACTTCTGCTACAATACCATTTCTGGTTGGTAACTTAATATTTTTGCAGTTCTGTTATATTTAACCCATATTTCAGTGTTACTAAATTAAGTAGCAGCTTGGCAGCATCCGGAAGTAATGAGCTCCTGCGTATCGCCCTCTCATTGGCTGTCACACAGCACGGCCTGCTCTGTTAGCCTAGCTAGCCACCTGCTAACTAATCTACAACATCGAAAGCAAAGCAACCATGGAATTTATCAACTACTACAACACACATGTGAACATAAACAAGACACACTTACATGAAATCTGCTTATGACCAGCTCTGGAAACAACATGAGGTTCCTGAAATCAATCAATCCCAGTTTCCCAATAAAGGGAACAGCAATAGAGGCAGCAAACCATGATCGGGTGATGAAAGGGATGCTTCTGAACCAGTCCCCGAGGTCTGACATCTTCCCATATAATTACTGCCGAGTTATAACCATGAAACAGGCGCTTTTCTTTAAAAATGAACGAATATCCCCCAAAACAATGCCACCCCCTCGCTGCTTTTGTATCAGAATTGCTGCTCTGCTAACTTTACATGACGTGGCTAATCACAGACAGCTAGCTAAATATTGATAAAGTTTCCTGGATTAGAGCACGCATATCCGGTTCAGCTTTTCAAAGTAATATCTACCCCTAATAGTCAGCTTTTACTACTACTGCTTCTACCACAGATAATAAAAATAACAGCAATTAAAAGGGAACATTCTATTTTACATAGAGGGCATATTATTGGGGTCAAAACATGTTTGTCTGAGGAAGTTTAAGGCTTAAATACAATTTATCAGGAATATAAGAAGAAAATGTGTTTTGGCCTATGTATGATAATGTAGCCTATGTGTCCATTTTTGTTTTGTATTAACCTTCATTTGCAAAGCAACTAGTAACTAAATAAATAAATGTAGTGGAGTCAATAACAAGTACTTCAATATTTTACTTTACTTTTTTAAGTACACTACTTCAGTACTGTGACAACATTAATGGCATTTAGGTGTGCTGGTGAGAATACTTTTATGATGTGATACAACCCAGCCTTGATAATTTTAGAGAAATACACTTTTTTTCATGAGATGTAGAATTGCTCACAGTAAACTTGAATATTCTTTCAAATGTAATTGTTTGAGAATAACAAAATCTAGAGTTAATTGGCAGTTTTCTCTATCTTTTTACCTTATTATTATTATCAGATTGGCTTACATTGGTTATAATAATCATTGTGTTGTTCATACTGTAGGGTTGTTAAAATAGACACTAACTTGGCAATCCTCACAAGTACCACTGATGAAGTCATATTTATTTTTTTGCTTCTCTTAACAAAATAAATGTTATATATACCATTTATTTTTATTTTAAGTTGTTGGTTTATGTTCTTTTATAATTATTAAGTAATTGATACGATTATTGATGTCACTGTATAATATTTACCTTACATTCTGTTGTATATATTTTTATTCTATTTACATGCACATAGACCGATCCATTTACTTGGTCACTTTCAAAATTCTCTGCCTCATTTAGCTTATTGTATCTATATATTTTTCTGAAATGTATATGGTTAACTTCATTTGCACTACTTGTAGACTGGTATTGTCACATAACCTGCAATATGTTATTCTAATTTATCCTACTCCGTTCATTTTTGCACTATTTTTTGTCTTATGTCCGATATAATATGTTGCATTGTTGGAGGAGCTCGGGACCTAAGATTTCCATTGACATAAATACACTGTAGCTACTGTGCATATGATAATAAAACCCTTGGTTCGTTTCCGGCAATTAGTTTGAAAGACACATTTCAAAACCGGATGTCCTGGTTTTATCTCACACCAACATAAACAGGCGTTCCCCACGCGACAGTTTACTTATCCTACGGCAAACACCTGTGGAGGGGTCGAGCCAATGAAGCAGAGAATGTGAAACTTGTAAATAAAACTAAAAATAAGCCCAGTGAGAATCAATACTGATAAAAACTATCAACTGAATCATGTTCTTACTTCACTTTATAACTCGGATGTTACGTAAATGTTTTCAGGGTTTTGATAATAATTGTTCAGCTAATTCAATATTCTAAGGGGTACATAGGCCTACTGACTAGGTAAGGATCAGAACTGATCATAAACGAGTTAATTGCCGTACGTTTACACCTAAGGAATTTGCTTTGGTGTACGGTGGTGCAAACATAATGTTGTGTTTATAGTAAAGGCAGTAAGTTGCAAGAGAATATAAAAAATAGAACGATTATAAAAAGAAAATATAACAGAAAAATATGTATGAAACTATATAAATAATAAGAATAAAGACAATTAATTAAACAAAAAATATACAAAAAGAAATAGAACACATAGGAAACTGAATGCTGTGATGCATAGACTGATTTATTGTTTTCCCCCCTTTTCACTAATAAGAATATAACAAGCCTATACAAATCACAAAATACATATTCTTACAGTTTAATATTGCACACTTGACTGTCACACAGTTTATTAGACGCTATTTCTATAGGCCATGAGTATAGTTTTGAACTACAACTCCCATATTGCCCCGCCCTTTGACGTCATCTTTGGGCGCCTAAATAACCGTTCTCTAAACAAGCAAAACCTCTCCTGAAGCTGAAGTTAAAGAAAACTCTTACTAAGCGTAGAGGCTGATAACCTTTGAGGGGACTGTTGAACTTTGATTTACACCAAATGGTACCGCGCTTTACGGCTTTTATTGCCGTAACTTTAAACTAAATATAATGTTACCAAATTAAGCGCATTCAAAGTTCGCGCTGTTTGATCCGCCTTTAAAGAGAGATCAGCCTGTTAGCTAGCCATGTTGCTGTAAAACGCGGAAAGAACATTAACTAAGTCAAAGAGCATATTCTGTTGTGTATGTTTATGCTTTGAGATTAGACAGACGTCTTTAAAATGGAGGTGACGGATATCGGAAACAAAGAAGAGGGGAAAGTCTGGCATCGAAAACCAACACCAGGCAAAGGGTAGGTGAGATATCCAAAGGATGCACCTGGTTAGTGGTGTAATGTAACTCAGTACATTTACTTGATTAAAACATTGGGGTACATGTTATTTACTTGAGCATTTCCAAATGATGTTCCTTTATAATTTTACTCCAATACATTTATTTAGTTACTTTGCAGATCTAGGTAAATACAAAATATAAATTGACATGTACTTTATTATAGGATAACCTATCCAGTAGTGTATAAAGTCATTCAAATAAACCTTTACCAAGTACAACACTGAAGTGATGAATAAATAATTGCACCAATAATTTTAATACAAAAATAAAAAATGACATACTAACCTACCTATGGTACTTAAACTATATGTTGATGCTAATATATTTTGTATTGATTGCAGTACTTTGACTTATTATTTTTTACACCGTAGTAATGCTTCTTTTACTTCAGTAAATAATCAGAGTAGTTCTTCCATCTCTGCATATCCATGGTTCACTGAAAAGTGTCGTTGAGTTTGTATTTCTCCTTTGTAATGTGTGTGTTTTTAATTATACAATTCAAATTCAGCATGCCGTTATAGTTTGCAATTAGGACTATAATAAAGAACCATTGGTTTATCACACCAGACATTAACAGTGTAATACAGATGGTTGGTTTGTTTATCCTCTTCAGAGTGTTGGTGACGGTGGTCCGCACTGCTCAGCAGGCCAAGATTGTGCGTTTCCTCCATGTGACCTTTGACACCACAGGGGACTCCTTCCTTGCTGGAGATCACCATGGCAACATCTACATCTTTGACATCAGTAGAAACAGGTGAATGAATGTGCTCAAACACCCCAAAATAGTTGTGTTTAAGACCTTCTTGAATATAATGGTCCACTAACTGGAATTACTCTGCACACTTGTCTTATCAATGCTAAATTATAACGTATTTAATACTGACAATTCTAATAGTAGCAATAAAGGAGTGAGGAATACACTCTCAAACCTTTTATTTTTCCCAATTTTCTTTTTAATATCCAAGCACATAATAAAAAGGACATACCTTTATTTCCCCTTCTGATTTAGAGCAAAATACAATTGCCTTGAAGTGATCAGCCCTTACTCCTTAGACTCAACGTGCTTTCACATTTATCTGAGCATGTGTTTTGCATTTCCTCTTTAATGGGGCAGATTCCGTCTGGTGCAGAAGACGGGGCAAGCCTGCACTGCTCTGGCATTCAGCCTCCGCAGGACCACAGAGTTCCTAGTGGCCTTGGCTGACTACACCATCAAGTGCTTTGACAAAGGTAGAATACGACTTGTCCCCACTTTGTTTCGTTCTTCAAATAGTTATTTTCATACGTGTAAAGTCTGTTTTTTGGTTTTAAAGACCTTTTTCACATGTCTCATCGATGACTATCTATTTGTTTCATTGCAGACACAAAGCAGCTGGTCAGTTGGATGCGGGGTCACGAGGGAGCAGTTTGTTCGATCTCTGTCCACAGCTCCGGTCGCTACGCCATCAGCACTTCTTCAGACACAGCTCAGCTCTGGGACATGGACACCTTTGAGAGGAAGAGGAAGCTCAATATCCGACAGTCTGTTGGCATTCAGAGGGTAAACATGCATAACTAAATGCAAAATCAGCATTCACAGGTTGCAGTTTGATCTCATCGTGAATGTTAGCATTAAATCCAAATAGTGATTTGGGTTTTATGGAGTGGGCTGCACAATAAGGGGAAAATAATGCCATATAACATTGTTGAATATCGTTACAACCACATTTTGCCATCAGTATGGTATGCAAACGCAAGTATTCCTGGAGACAGCAGACTGTTGTATGTGTTGCAGGTGTTTTTCCTTCCTCTCAGTAACACCATCCTCAGCTGCTTCAGCGATGACTCCATATTTGCTTGGGAGAGCGACACGCTGTCCTGCAAATACCAGCTCCCTGTCCCCGACTGCGGACCCAAAGTCTCCTACAAGGCCTTTGCTGTCACGCGGTGGGTCTTTAGCATCACAACCACTAATGTTAGGGAATATTTTGCTTAGGTGTTTAACCTTTGACCTAGTTCATCATTTTCTCCTTCCTCTGTCTTTATTCCCATGGCATAGTTCTTTGGCCTTCGGGTTGCTGTAATCCCCCTCAAGGAGGGCAGCTTGGGTGCTTTGTTGTTGTAAGTCTATGACTGAGCACAAGGTGACATGAGATAGTTTATTGTTTAGGGACATCTAGAAGCCCTTCTTATCTGGAACGTTGGTTCCCTGACGTACATTCTTTTCCCATGTACGACAGCTTTGGTTAGATTTAGGATCCATATTTGTTTAGTCTCGCTAATAATTAATGTTGATGATACACTCTACTGGTTAAAACCTCGGACTGCAGTAGAGATCTTGAGAATTGGTCGGGCAACCGCTTTGTCAACTCGTGGCTGCAGCAGATGTTTTGTCAATTCTCCGGCCATTAACTTCATAATAAACCTTCAGTGTTTGCCATCAAAGTTCCAGCGCTCCCCCTGTCTCTCTGAGTTTCTTATCCATTGCTCCAGAATGTTCCATTACAGCTAACTACCTCAGTGATTATGTAGCTTTCCAAAGTAGTTTTTCATGATTATATTTCCCACTCTGCTCACTGTGTCTGCAGTGATGGGAAGAGCCTTGCTGCTGGTGGGCGTTCCAACCTGCTGCACCTGTGGTGTCTGGACAGCAAACAGCTGATCAGGGTGATTCAGATGCCCTCGCAGGTTCGAACGGTCCGACAGATGGATTTCCTGCCGGACAGCTTTGACGGAGGAGCCAGCCAGGTGTGCTAAATGTTCAACATCATTACATTTCTCCACAGCAAACATGTCTGTTGCTTTGAGCATTTCTTTTTGTTTATGTAGACGCTGGGTGTATTGAGCCAGGACGGTGTGATGCGTTTTATCAACATTCACACCTGTAAGCTACTGTTCCACATGGGTTCCCACGACGACGCCATCACCACAGCAGCGGTCAGCCCGAATGGCAGACACGTCGTAGCCATCATGGATAATGGCAGCATCAATATCTACAGTGTTCAGAGTCTCACTCAGGAACTAAACAAGGTGGCAGTGAGTTGTGATAGATAGAACATCAATGTACGAGAACCAAAAGTGATGTAAGATGTTATTCTGTGTGTGTGTGTCCCTTACCCAGCCTCCTCCCTCCAAAGTAGCAGTAGTCTCTGGTGGTGGAGCTGATCAGGACTTGTCTAACTTAAAGGTCAAGGTCAGGTCAGAGGTCGTTCAGAGACCAGCCAAGAGCTCAGGCAGGCGGACGCAGGTGAAGATACTGAGACCCCCTGCTGGCTTTACAGCTGAGGAGAAAGAGGTAGGAGCAACACTCATCAGTTCTGTAATATATTGTATTGTCTTCATTTGTTCAAATCATAGAAGTTTTCACTGCAAAATATTTGTTCTCTCTTTGACGAGCTACAAGGAGCTACTGTTGTCTTTGAACAGAATGAACTGCCTGCTGGTCTGAATAAGAAGAGATTGGTTGCTCTGCTCAAGGGCTTTGGAGAGTATCCGGCTAAATACAGGTGAAGATCACCACAGGATGAGGATTCAAGCACCTACCTGATGACTACCATGCCAAATTTGTTACACTTCATGATAGATTTACATGATTCATTTGCATTTCTGTGTGGCAGGATGTTCGTGTGGCGGTCTCTACTGTGTCTCCCGGAGAACCATGCGGCGTACAGCAGTCTGACTGACAAAGGCCTGCACTCAGCCTACCTCACTCTGCAGGATAAATACCCCATCAAAAGCCACAAATTACAGAGGGGGCTACAGAGGTACTTGCGCACACACACACACACTCTCACACACACACTATTGCCACTTGTTGCAGTGTTTTCTTGTTTCTGCTTCTTGTCATTTTTCTTTTTATCCTTTTTTTCACTTAATTTTTTTTTAGAGAAGAGTATTAAGGCCAGGCCTGAATGGGGAACATTTTTTATATTAAAATTAGGGTTAGGGTTTCAATATATTTGATAACACTAAAAGTTAGATTTATTATCGACATATTAACTCTATTCTTAAAATACAAAAAAAATCAAATGTTTTGGTTCATTTGTTTTCATGCCGAGCACATACTTAAAATCCAACCATATTCTCGCCCCCTTGACTGTACTTTTTAATTTGATTTCACTGTACAATATTTAAATGAACATTCTGTTCTTGTATATCTTTTATATATTACTTGCATATTGGTCTTGCAACATTATCTGCACTATTTTATTCTGTTTAATTTTATATCAAAGCCTTTGGGTCTTGACTGAGATTTGAAATGTATTCTCTGCTGTACGGCTAATTCTCAACATTTAATCTTAATTCTCAACATTTAATCTTAATTGTCAACATTAATCTTAATCTTAATTCTCAACATTAAATCTTCTCCCCTATTGCCTGACCCTGTTACTGATCTTTCTCCTCCACTCCACAGGGTTCTGTCTGCCTTAGCTCACTGGGCAGCCATCTTTGGAGAGGCGGAGTACCTCCCCCTGGTAGCCTTTCCTTTCGTCAAACTCTTCCAGAACAACCCAATGCTCTGCTTTGAGGTGGTGGCCACTGTCATAGGTACTGGGTGTTTGTATTTATCATTTTCCTAGCAACAGACATTTGAAAGCCTATAAGTGTTTTTGGCATGTGCTTGTGAGTCCAGTATCTTTTTAATTTCTTTGCCCAGTGAATTGGGGTCAGCACTGGTTCGAGTACTTTCCCAACCCCCCTCTGAACATCCTGAGCATGGCGGAGAACGTTCTGGCTCATCATGACAAGGAGCTGCTGCAGCACCTGGTGGACTGCGGCGTCACCTCACAGGTAACAGCAGTGCGCGGGACAAGCGGGCTGACCCTAAACATGACACACCTATGTGATGCTAAGCCTTATTATGATCTCTGTCCCAGCTCTACGTGTGGCCCCTGCTGGAGACCTTGTTCTCAGAAGTTCTTACTCGTGATGAGTGGCTCAGGCTCTTTGACAACGTCTTCTCCAACCATCCATCCTTCCTGCTCCTGGCCTGTGTGGCCTACGTCACCTGCTGCCGTGAGCCTCTTCTGCTCTGCTCCCAGAAAGAAGACTTTGAGGTAAATAGATAAAGTCCGCCCCTAGTCAGTAACTTTGAGTCCTCCCCTATCTAACTATCCTCCATCCCTCCTGTTTCTTTTCCTCTCAGTATTTCTTCCACCACCGTAACAACCTGGATCTGGGAGCCATGATAAAGGAGGCTTACCAGCTCATGGGCAGCACACCGGCTGACATCCATCCAAGGACTTTGCTCTCCGACTTTACACCACTGACACATGGCCAGTACCCCGTGTTCAACCACTACCCAGAATTCATAGTGCAATACCAGAGCCGTGAGAGGGAGAAGATACGACTGCAAGAGATGGAGTATCTCCGCGAGAGGTGAGCGTATAGCTAGTATTGAAATTCTTAATAAGAAAGGCGCACTTGCATATTAACTAGCTATGTGATTGTTGTATAAAACATTTCAAGCTGTAACAGATGTTTAACTCATCAGGCAGGAGGTGTCGGCACTGCGCACAGATTTTGTGCGTCGCCAGGCTGAAGAGGAAGCTTATTATGCACAACAGGTAGATATTCTTATTATAAATCCATGATAACCACATCATTTGTTTCTCGTATCTGCATATGAAAACAATCCTGGAATAGAATTATAGTGAGCTAATTATTTGATTACTTCTTCATATGAACACAGGAGCTGTTGCAGAAGGCAGAGGAACAGCGCAGAAGCATCCTGGCACAAGAAGAGGAAAAACTCACTCAGCAGAGGGCAAAGTACGGGCACAAGAAGAGAGAAAAAGAGTGATGTGATTTAGCAGGATAGGCTTCTGACACGGCTCCATTCTCTCCAGGTTGGCAGCCATGAAAAGAGAGCTGAAGGTGAAGGAGCTACAGCTGCTGGATGCAACCAAAAGACGGTTCCTGAAACACCAACAGGAACTCAGAGCCTCGCAGGTTCAAAGACTGGACCAGGAGATCAGTAAAAAGGTAACCTGAGGAGATGCATTTGGGATGGGATTGTCTCTATTTATTTAAATGAAGTGTCATTTTGATCATTTACCCAACCAACACCCAAATGTTGTGCTACAGATGGATCTCCGGGAGCGAGAAACGGCTACAGCAGTCCAGGATCTAGAAGTCCGACAGATGGAGCTGGAGGCCCAGCGGAAACGACTCGAACAGGTGACAAAGATTCAAAAGACTTGAAATGAAACGTATTTTTACTCTCACGCCTTGTCTTTTGTAAATCCTCCCTCCCTCCTCTATCTGTGTGAGCATTGATTCCCCAGTGATGTCTCCTCTGAAGCCAGTACCCATGTTGGAGTTAAAAATACTAAAAGCATATGTTATGCTTTCTCATGGGACATTTAGTAGCACATGTTTGACACTAATCCCAGGTCAGCCTCTAAGTTTTTTTTCTCACTGTTATGACCGGCTCACAGGCCACAACAAAAGGTAGATGCACAATGGGTATCGCGAAAACAACCTCACATTTATTAACATTAATCCCAAACGTCACTGCAGTGGAGTTCGATCAACACTTGGTTAACCTAAAATTACCCAGGCTGGGCGAGGGGGAGGGGATCAAGGAGGGAGTATCCGAGTGAGAGTCAGGGAGAGAGCCATGGAGCGACTGTGACTCCGGGCAGCTGTGTTTAAGTAGGTCCTGGGGTACTGGCCAGGTGTCCCCAGTTCACTCCACTCAACACACAACACACAACACACAACATTTTTTTTTTTTTAATGAGGGTATAAGTCGTACCTAATATAAGATTTCCCAGTGATGTAGCCAAACATAAAGGTCTGTCAAGCTTAATATTTAGCTGACGGAATTACCGATTAACTTCCAGCAGGTAATACAATCCGTGTTTAGCTTTGTCATCATTGTAATAATTGTGTGTTTCCATCCTTCAGCACCTGTTTAAGGAGCAGGAGCGCATTGGACGGGAGGTTGAGGAGGAGGTGGAGATGAAGATGAGGAAGGCACAAAGAGAGGAGGAGAACTACACAGAGCTGTTACACCACACAGAGACGAACATGCAGGTTAGTAGGACTTCCCAATGTGCAGCCAGTGTGATATTATCAACATATGTCAGTATTTTCATACACTTGAGAATTCATCTGACTTCACGAGAAACTATCAAAGCCACGCTGGCATGGAAAATCTGGTTTTGGCCCTGGTACGGGGGAGCTCCCCTCGTATCTGTTAACTCTCTCTCAACACGCATGCAGGCCCTGGAGGAGTCCCTGGCGGAGGCATGCCAGCTGGGCTTGGAGTCAGACTGGCAGAGAGAGGTGGCGGAGCGCCTGCAGCAGGTCGACGCCGAGCAGCAGAGCAAGAGGGAGAGACTGGCAGAGAGTCACAGACGAACCCTGGCAGAGGAGGAGAGACTGGCTGACACCATGAGGGATGTTGCAGGAAGGAAGGTGAGAACAATACGAGGATGTTTGCCAAGACATCAAGTATTGTTAATGTACAACTTCTAAAACTAATAGCACAGGCTTTGCTATTACCTTTCAATTAATATTTAAGTGGCTCTTAAGAAATTGATACTTGCTCAATTGCAGTGGGATGAGGTAATGAGTTCCAGAGCTCAGTTACAGGAGCAGCTTCATCCCCTGTCTTCAGCAGAAACAGGTACTACTCCACACACACGCTCATCTGATTTGGCCTTTAAGCTGACCTGTGTAATTCATCCAGACGTGTATCTAATGTACCAGTGTGTGCTTTGTCTCAGACGTCCGAACACAGATGAGGGTAATATCGCCGTGTTCCACCAGAGGTCCTCCTCACCGACCCCTACCCGCCACTTCTGTTAGTGTTGGAACCAGCGCTGCAGGTCCAGCATTTTCAGCCTCCTACCTGAATCAGGCAGGAACCAACATGGTGTGTCTGAACAGCCGATCCCCTTCAGAGAGCACCTCCACCGTCTGTAAGTCATTGTAGAGATTCTCCTGTTTTCTTAAGGCTTAACCAACAGGTATGTTATGTTCATAAGGTGAAGAAACAGACTGCTACACTTCAGATGACTCTCTGGTGAAGAGTCAGAAATGCAAATCCGCACAGCAGCAGCAGACTTGTGTTAACCACCACCAAAAACAATGATCAGTTGCAGAGATAACAAGATGATTGTAGTGTGCCTCAGAGCGGTTGGTTATATTTAATACAATTTCATCATTATCTATTTACAGAGCTTGTTCTTTTTACATTACATAATACTTGTTAGATGCTTTTATCCAAAGCAACTTGCATGCATCTAGTACGGTGGACAATCCCCACAGGAGCAATTTTGGTTGAAATGTCTTGCCCAGGGACACAATGACATGCTGACTACAGTGAGACTAGAACAAGCTCTCTCCTGATCCAAAAATCAGCGCATTATCCCACTGCGCCACAGCCTCTTTTTATATATAAATGCGATCAATAGTTAATTATAATACATTTTTTAAATCATTTAATTCATGCCATCAGTTGTGTTTGAATGAGAGGCATAGCGTGGGCTTTTTCTATTACTAATAAAACTGATGGCTGGCTAACGTTTTCGGGGATACAGTAACACAGAGAGTGGGAGAATTTATGAAAGTGTGGGTACGTGGTCGCAGGTTTTGCAAATATTTACTTGTTCCTCATCTAGCTGGAGAGTGGTTCAATTGGGTAACAAAATGTTTGAGAACTTGCTAAATATTAGAGCTGCATCTAACGTTGTTTGTTAAAAATTAATTTGCTGTTATTTTTATCAACCAATCCATTAGTTGTTAGCAGTAAGAGCAAAAAAAAGAAGAGACTATGTCAAATTGCACTCAAGATGTTTATGTTTATCCTTAATATAAGGTAAAAGGCATCACATCCTACCATTTGGGAAGCCATTAGTTATTGCAGATCTAAATATCATGGCCAGCCTTCTCTTCAGTTTTCTGTATGATTAATGTTCGTCTTTCTTCGATTCCTGACAGTTTCCTTGGACCGAGGTCGGGCCCATCTGGACAGCAGCGAGAGAAATCTGATGAAGGAAATCAGAGAACTGAGACAGAAGCTGGCTGCCAGAGCCAGAGAGGGCAGCTCAGCCTCCTCACCGTCTGTCTACACTCTGTCCTCTGTCTCCCAGTGACAAAGTGATCTCTGTCTTTATCACAGAAACATATTCCTATCTCAGGCTACATCAACAGAAACAGATGAAGGTACAGCGAGCTGCTGCCTGTCATTTTCAGAGTGCTCCTGAAGCATCCTCTAAAAATCACTTCCTCGTTCTGTGTCCATTCACTCCTCTGACTGTTCCCTGGTCATAACCCTAATAGCCACCACAGTTGCTGGCCAAAACAGAGCTAGGAACTTTATGATCGCACGCCGTCTGCAGCCACTGAACATTCCCCTGCGTGACAAAGTGATGCAAAATGTGTTATTGTTCGTCCCAATTTAATGTTCATTTGTACACTTTCTACTCATAGTTGTCAGTTATGTAAATATTCTTGCTGGTTCTCCATTTTGAATTTTTATTTCAAGGAATTTTCTTCGATTTGTCTTATTTATGATCTGGTTTGGATAAAATCTTTTTTTAACTCCTAATTCCACCTTTTGTCTCATTTTGCTTTTAAAGAATGTACACTGCCTGTCCAAAAAAAAGGTCACACACTCTAATATTTGTTGGACCGCCTTTAGCTTTGATTACGGCACGCATTCACTGTGGCATCGTTTCCACAAGCTTCTGCAATGTCACAACATTTATTTCTGTCTTGCATTAACTTTTCGCCAAGATCTTGTATTGATGACGGGAGATTCGGACCACTGCGCAAAGTCTTCTCCAGCACATCCCAAAGATTCTCAATCAGGTTCAGGTCTGAAAATGATGTCTCATGCTCCCTAAACCACTCTTTCACAATTTGAGCCCGATGGATCCTGGCATTGTCATCTTGGAACATGCCCGTGCCATCAGGGAAGAACAAATCCATTGATGGAATAACCTGGTCATTCAGTATTCAGGTAGTCAGCTGACCTCATTCTTTGGGCACATAACGTTGCTGAACCTAGACCAGATCAACTGCAGCAACCCCAGATCATAGCACTGCCCCCACAGGCTTGTACAGTAGGAACTAGGCATGATGGGTGAATCACTTCAGCCGCCTCTCTTCATACCCTGATGCGCCATCACTCTGGAACAGGGTGAATCTGGACTCATCAGACCACATGACCTTCTTCCATTGCTCCAGAGTCCAATGTTTATGCTCCCTAGCAAATTGAAGCCGTTTTTTTCAGACGTTATCGCCGATCACCATCATTCAAGATGTTTTTCCGACCACATTCCTTCCTGGAAGATGATGTTTCCCCACTGTCCATCCAGTTTTTAATAATCCGTTGGACGATTTGAGTAGTTTCAGCAATCTCCTTAGATGTTTTCTCTGCTTGATGCATGCCAATAATTTGACCCTTCTGAAACAGATTAACATATTTTTCACGACCACAGGATATGTCTTTCGACATGACTGTTTAACAAATGAGAAGCTACTTACTGCATCAGTTAGGGTTAAATAAGTTGTTGCCAGCTGAAACATAATCACCCATGCAGGAATTATGTAATGGGAGGCTTGGGGGTGGGGGCAAATCTTACCTCGTCAGAAGTAAGATTTGCTTCTTCTAGGATTCTAAATGTTTGTTTTAATGCTACTGATGGACAGTATTTTTACACAGCAAGTAAAAGATGTGTTGGTTGTGCATTGTTAAAAACAACAACAAATACCAGGTCTTACATTAATCTGCGTAACGTTTTATTTTTTAAATAGCAAGTTTCTGAGGAATAAATAAGAAGCTAGCATTAGCCTTCCAAATATTTTAAATAACACTTAAAGTAGGTTTGCCCTGTGTGTTTACACAAATGCAATCAGCTGGTATAACTTTATTTATTAATTTGACCTTTATTTAAACAGATATAACCAACCGAGATAAAACATATTTGACAACAGCAATCTGACCAGGAAAGCCAACAAAGTCATTTGCCTTGCACCGGTCAATACATGCAATAAAGTGCAAAAGGTATGAAATAAAAATAAATATGCAAGCATCATTAAAGAGTTTTGATACATACAAACAGACAACGGACATGACAAGGTCTTTGTGTTGTAGTTTTTGAGTCTGATGTACATTCTGTAGCGATGTTTGTGAAGATGATGAAGAAGTCTCCGGAGAACCAGCTTGTATATAATAAGGTTTATTACAACAGCATAGTATCATACACCAACACGGGCAATACGAGGTTCCCAGAGCCAATTGTGGAAGTCCCCCCGAAATGTCTTTGTGCATGCAATATATAGGAAAAAATGTGTGTGTGTGTGTGTGTGTGACCAAAGGAGATGTTCTATAAGAATGTGTACCCACATAAGGAGATATACGTTTGTCCTTTTCTTACTCATCCATGGAGCCCTCTGGCGTATTCAAGATGTTGTTATGCAATCTCCTATGGTCACCCCAGATGGGACTTTCTAAACAACCTCTTCTCTGCACTCTCTATGACCTCCGAGAGTGCCTAACTGTATATGAACCGATTTAACTACCTGTACATCTGAACAGATCTAATACACCACAAGGCCATCCTGCAGGTCATGCAAAGACCAAGGGCTAAAACGCACTTGGTATATTTAAGTCCAGCCAGTTATTGGATCTAAGATCATTGGGGATTTTTCCGCAAAAGGAAATTCAGAGATTCCTTTATGTACTTGTGAAACTGACTTTATACATTAAATATTCTGATTAAATAATCCTGCTCATAAAGAGAGAACTTCTGCAACATATTTTTTAATTGAATAGTGAAATACACAAGCATCTACACCTCTAAGAGTGTATTACAAAGAGAGAACATGCTAAATGCAAATCCAGTTCCTACTTTAGACATGACTATAAATTAGGGATGTTTGTTTCGTTGTTTGTAGTTTTGTATTCATGCTCGGTGTGCTTATGACAATCAAAAACAATCTGTCTCCTTTCATAAACCAGACGCAGATCAGGTTGGACTTTGCCCCAACCAACAGTGTTGTCAGACAGCTGAGTAGGCACATCTGTGTGTCTTTGCTCCTCGATGGGTGTGCCTGGAACTATCTGTATTTTTCTTTGCTCCCATAAACATCCAGGTGCTGTTTGACATGAGCCGTAACGACAGCCATCCCCATTCCTGTCACTCAATCCTTTCTCTCCCTGCACCCATCATTTATCAGTCTTCACCTGCTCTAGATCGCTCTCAGGCCCTTGAAGCAAAACAGTTTAAAAAAAATGTGTTCATTTTATGTGAATGTGTTACCAGAAATATACACACGGTGCCTCATAGAGGTATGTGTTAAAGCAGAATTTCACAAATAAGCGTACCTATGAATAAATATTTGCTACACATTTCCTTGTGAATTCTCTGCCTTTTCCTTACATCTCATTGCATAACTGTTGCTCCCACCTTTCATCACGTGTAAACATATTGCCCTCAGCTAGGGCGGGTCTACATTTTTCTCCTTACTTCTATATATAGTTAAACCAGTAGTTCTTTCATTGATATGTCAGAGTCACCCAGGATCACGCACCGCCTGCTTCTGGTCGAATAATTGTCTGATGAGAATATTTTACCTCCTAAACTTAACGACAGTAAGTCCATCACACATGGATGCTAGCAGCATGTCAGTGCTGTGGTACAGGAGGTCAAAGCCCCTGGGGAAGGTGAGGAGCCGGGTTCAGGACCTCCGCATCCCCTCCTCTTCGTGCAATGACTTCAGACCCGCGTTGGACCTTAGCCACAACGAGAGCGCCCGGCTGGCGGTGGACTCTCTGCTCAGCCGGGGTTTAGAGGGATACCGCGAGATGCTGAATGCAGAGGTAGAAGTGGACTTTCTCTCAGAGCTCGAGAAAAGTTACATCCTGGAAAATGGGAAGGATGGACGCACAGGTTGTTAATGTTTGTTTTTAACAAGCTCTTTGCTGCCTGTTATTTTTTAACATAAAATAAAAAATCATTCCTGGTTTTGTTTCTTTTTCTAGCTGGTCCTGCTGTATGTGATGACGGAGACGAGTTGGAGGGCCTGTCTGCTGGCTCCCAGTCTCCTACACCATGTTCTGCAGAGTCCACTGACGATTCCACTGTGGCCAATCTGGACCTGAGCCCCAAAGGTGTGACAAATCAGAATACCTTTTTTTGTCCCACATAGGGGACATTTACATTGTTACAGCAAAAGTGGAGATAGAGACAAATAATGAAGCACTATGAAAGGAAATGCAGAGGTGAGTCATTGGAGTGAAGTCAATGACTTTAATACAATCTTTCTGATGATTCAACTCTGATAATGTTCTTTATTTGTGAAAACAAATCGACGTGAATATGTATCATTTTTATATATAAAAGTCAGCAATCATAAAGGTGTTAACACTGCTTGACTTGCAAAGCTTCAAACAGTTCCTTTAGCACCTGAATTTTAAGATGAACAAATCTTTTTTATTTTGTGAAATTTGGTTTCACATATGATGAACAGCATCACATGATTCATTTCATTTTGTGTGAGATTGACTTTTGACAAGTCAAAGTTTTAATTTAAATCTAAGGTAAATAAATGTCTTCATCCCATGTCAATTTTAAGATAAACATGTGATTTTGAAATTTTAAGTCACAACTTCATGTGAAATGTTTTAGGAATGTGTCAAAGCATTGTCTTTTTCTCCTTCGCTGCGCTCTCCAGTCATGTTCATGTCTCTTCCAGGTGTGAGGTGGACTCGTTCAGTCCTGGCTGTGCCCCTCGCTGTGCCCCTCGCTGTGCCCCTCGCTGTGCCCCTCGCTGAGCTTTTTTTCCAGTCCGACTGCACAGCAGCTGGCATGAAGGACCTGGTCAGAGGGTTCATCAGGAAGGCTGCAATGGTGTGTGTGTTTCTGTGTGAGTTTGAGGAGAGCAGTTAGCGTGTTTCCTCCTGTGCCTTAAGAACATGCCATATCATGCATGCCTGCACATGTGAGGAATTAATCCTGAGTGCCTGAGTGATATCTGTCAGTACAAGTTTTTGTTATTGACCTCTTTAGTAAAATGTGACCATGTTTGTGTGTGCAGGCCCTGGCCATAGTGATGGACACCTTCAGTGATGTAGAGCTGCTCTGTGATCTTCTGGAGGCAAGCAGGAAGAGGAATGTGTCCGTCCACCTTCTGCTCGATCATCGCAACCTGAACCTGTTCCTCAGCATGTGGCAGGACCTCAAACTGGACAGCAGAAACTTCCCTGTGGGTCTCTTTATATCATTCTTTCCATTTAAATTGATTGAATACCATTTTGGTATTACAAAAATACTCAAATACAGGCTACATGCTGGCATGTTCTGAAATGTATTATTATAAATAACAAGGTAAACAGTTTTGTTTTCATTCTAAAGAACAATAAATACATTTACTATTATGATGCCATGTGCCAAGACCTAAAAACAAGAGGTATGGAAACAAACACCATTTATTTGTTACATTGAATGTCACACAACAAATGTTTTTATTTCCTTAACTAGTTGATGTGGTTGCTGCTGGAGGGTGGAGACACTAGGTTGAAATAAATAGAAAAAGTTGTTGTCCTAATTGTTCCTGTACATACACGTGCAAACACACACACACACACACACTGCCAAAAAAGTTGCTCTGATATCCTTTAAGGACAAAGAATTCCTTCACAAAAATTGGCATACAAAAAGTATACATTATTATTTCCCAATATAAAAACAAAACATATTTTAACAAACTTCAGTTCTGATCATCTCTATCAAATATTCATAATATATTTATTTCATGTGTGTGTGTGTGTGTGTGTGTGTGTGTGTGTGTGTGTGTGTGTGTGTGTGTGTGTGTAGAAGCTGTCAGTCCGCAGTGTGGAGGGACAGACCTACTGTGCTAGGACAGGCAGGAAGCTGACCGGACAGGTTGCTGAGAGTTTCATCATCACTGACTGGACCGAGGTGCTGACCGGCTCTTACAGGTACACACACACATTACTGGCAAGCTATGACTTTTTATGACATGTTATAGAGTTATATTGAGATACACATTTTTAAATACATCATATTATTAAATTATAATGGTATTATAAAACGTGAATAGATACCACAGTATGACAATGTTGTGAAATGGTATACTATGACTTAGTGACATACAATACCATTATTTCTGTATTACATTATAGGTAAACTGTGATTTGTTATTTTCTCTTCATGGCATACTATAGTTTAACTTTATATATGACAATTTTCTAACAATGTTCTAACATGTCAATATGTTGTTCAATAGAACAATTAACAGGAGTTAAGCATAATGTAGTCCAACGGTTTCATATTTAGTGTTGTGTGACACACCATTTCCTTACATATTTGCTATTTATTTTTACACTATAGGTTTTTAATGGCTGTTGTATGACTTTTAATGGACCATTTTGTTCTCCTTAGCTTCTCCTGGCTGTCCTGGCAGGTCCATCGTACTCTTGCTGTTCTTGTGAGGGGCAGCGCGGTCATACCTGTCCAACAGGAGTTCCTCAGGCTACATTCCAGCTCCAAACCGATCCCTGGCTTTGTCACTTTTATCAGCGTGCCCCTCTCCCCCCCTCCTTATAAAAGATTGCATGCAGCTAAAAACGTTGAGCTTAAATCTAGCACGGCCACAACAGCATGCCACAGTGCTCCGAAAGGGCAATCACAATGCCCTCACACAAAAGTAAAAACGCTGGTTTCATGCGATCCACAGAGCACAGATTTGGAGTGCAGCAATGGTTCACAAATGCTCAAAAAACATACGCAACTGTACCCAAAACCACTTCAACCTGGAGCGCTGCAGAGTGTACATAAGGGAATACTAAAGCCTCCAGTGGGAGAGCACAAGACAAATCTTGGGAAGCATCAAACACAGATCCAGAGTCACTCAAGTCCTCTCAGCCCAACACACGTCTCATATGTTCAGTCCCAGCTCACCAGCCTCACCATCACCACTACAACTGAAAAAAATGCGAGTGCTGAAAGGTCAAACCCTCAACACGCCACTTCTCCTGTGTACAGAGAGCATAGGATTGCAAACGATATGTCTTTCAGGACAAATCAACATCACCATAATGACAGGTTTGTCTATCGGCAAAGGAAAGGGAAATTGATGCCTCTGGAGGGCATCGCCGCGGGTCCAGACAGACAAAGACAACAATGGAACTGCGCCCCCAACTTTAAACCACAGATGGACTTTCTATCGGATAAACCCAACGTCCTGCCACTTTCAACATCACCGCAAGCAAAGACAGGCCCGTGGTTCCCTTTAACACGCACGCGAGAACACACATCTTGGCTGCAAACTGAAGTATTCTCTCTAGAAAACAGGAGGCAAGATCAAACCAAGAGACACCATCAAGTTTCCCTCCAGTCACACCCTACAGCAGAGGCTCTTCAAAAGTCAGCCATGAAAGCTCATCCTCAGGCCAAGCCTCTGCTGGACTCCCAGCAGTTCTCCCCGAGGACACATCTGCACCCTTCTAAACAAGCCAGGTCCCCTCCCAGACTGAAGTGGGTGCCCCAGAGCAGCATTGACAGACTCAGACCTGTGGCCCCCCACAACTCCTTCCACACCACCTACAGGACAGACAGACCTGTGGGCTGGAGGACGTTCAACAGCGACACGAGGACGTCATTAGGAAGGAGCCAAAGCTTGACTGACAGACACAGAGGAGGCCCTCATCCAAATGTAACCAAGATTTGAAGATTAGTCTCAGCTTTGGTGTAATCATACAGGTCATCTAAAATACTTTATTCACATGAAATTGAAACTCTCTGCAGAAACCCTAACACACGCCTTTATCGCCTCCCGCCTGGACTATTACAATGGAGTCCTGTCCGGGGGTTCCCTGCAAAGACAGGCTCCACTATGTCCAGAACCCTGCCGCCAAGGTTCTCCCCCGCACCAAGCCCAGGCAGCACATCACCCCCACCCTCATCCCCCTTCACTGGCTCTCAGTCAAGTCCTGGATCCAGTAAACAACACTCCTCCTCACGTACAAGTCTCTCCATGCCCTGGCACCCCAGTACTTGAGGGACCTTTTCCACCCCTTCTTTGGGGTCTGCGGTCCTCCGACTCTGGCCTGCTCTTGCCTCTGAACTGTTGGAGACAGGATGTTCATGCTGAGTTGAGCGCAGTTTATGAAAATGCTAAGGTATAAATGACATTTAGGCAGAACACACAGATTTGTATCATAACTCAGGTTGATGATGGTCCAGAAAATAATCCTTGTCATAACTCACATCACAGTACAAAGTGGATAGTCTTTTCTGCTTTATTTAATACTGTACTGTACCTGAATAAAATCAACACAATTCTGTCAAAGTGTACCAGTTAGATTCAATCTGTTTAAATATTTCTCTTTATTAGGGGGGTATTTTGTCAGCATTAAAATGTACTGTGTGATGGGGTCTTGTTAGGATATCAAATATGTGGATTGATCACTTGGATTCTCCAGTCAATATCTTTTGCTCTCTGATGGATCTGCACAGGGACCGGCTCTTCCTGTCAGCAAACAGACATCAGTTCTCTGTGGTCGTCTGTGTCTGATGGCGGCCGTCTGTTTCTAGCACACCAGTGAGTAAGATCTTATTCCACCAGCGCTCCCTGAAGCTCTGCACAGACACACTGGACAGACTCTCCCCGTCCTGGGTGTCCTCCCTCATTTTTTCTGGGATTAGGTCCTCTGACGCCACCTGGGAGATCACACAGTGAGAAGGTGAAGGTGTGCTTCTGGGAAATGTCCACTGACTTTAAATGAGCCTCATGCCTGGACACAGCATTTATAAACAAAACCAGAAGCCCGTGCTCACCTCAGTGAGAGCCTGGAGGGTTGTTTTTTTGGGGTTTAGCCTTTCTAGCAGCTCATCTGTCTTCTGCAGGGTGCTTTCAGTGCGCTGCAACACAAAGGAGGACTGCTGCTGCCGGAGGATCCTCAGCAGGAGTCTGAGGGAGATATTCAGACACCACAATGTACAATTAAACTCTGCATGAGTTGAGCTTTGTCAGAGTCATCACAGATAAATGTGTAGCTTGGTGGGGAGGTCCAATTCTGAATATTCAATTACCTGGATGAACCTCAGATGTGTGGGACAGCTGATTTGAATAATAAGTTGTATATTTCTTGCTGTGAAGTGTTGAGTTCTATAGTAAGGTGGCTACTTTGTGCTGTGTATTAGAGTTAATAGAAACACTTTACCTTGTCCTGATGAAACAGGTGCAAGCTTTCAGCCAGATTCTGTCCCCATCCAGATCTGCCTGCTCTTCCTCCTGTTCCTTAATGTCTCCCTCATCCTGCGGTTCTTCCGCTGATTCACCACTCTGTAAAGAACAAGATCCTAATAAAGGAAATACATCCGATCAAATGAAACCAAAGTCAATTTGTTTTATTTTTCATGTACGCATGAGTTGTTTATTAAGCGAGTGCAGAAGCGTTATTCATCATATCAATAAACAACAAACATCAACAAGCCTCCTGCATAATTCACAGTTAATATATGATATGGGTGCTAGCTGAGAAGAAATGAACTCCATCCTACCTGTGGCTCTTTTGCTGTCCAGCAGCTCCAGACACATCTGTCCCAGGTTGTACCAGTGCCAGGGGTTGAAGGGCAGCACGCTGCAAAGCTGCTGCAGAGAGGACATCCTCGATGCTAAGGCTCCGAAATGCTGGTAGATCCTTACCTTTAGTGAAGGATTACATTTTAATTAAAGGAACACTCCCCTCAAATGATAACATTAGCATACAATTCTCAACATGTAACCTTGAAATCATGAAGAAAACGTTATCTTTCGCAGTGAAGGAATAATTCAGAAGAGTAAAATTCTTGATGAGTTGATGTTAAAGGGAGCTGCATTAAACATCAGCTAAACTAAATAAATACGCTTGTACGCAGGTGGAGGCTGTTTCAACATTAGTGTTTAAATATTAGTTTTATCTTAAAATGTTCCTGGGAAGTAGTGAGCATATGACTTGATGAATGAGACTTGGATTACACTGCATGAGTTTCTATGCGGGTGTTTTGTTAATTTTTTCCTCTTTGACCGTTGGGGCATGCAAAAAAAACACAATGTTTTCTTCGAGGATTCAAGGTCACACAGGGAGAGGAATTTTATAGAATGATTTGCATGTGTTCTTGCTCATGCTTACCTTAAGCAGCAGGAGGCTGATCAGGTGACAGGTGTTGGAAGCGTCTTTGCTCTGCAGAGAGATCGTGTAGATGAGTTCTAAGGCAAAGCTTCACACTGATTTCTTATCTCATTTTAATAGAGGTATGGAAATGCAAGAAGCTGGGGCACATAAAAACACCAACACATTCCTCTTTAATGCCACATAAATGTGAAGGAAATGGCAATATTAAGGCTGTCCCGGTGAAACTGTCAGGTTTACTTATACATCATTAACAGTAGTATCCCATTGAAGGCACAGAACTAACAGAGTGAAGGAAAACAATGGCTACCTGGGAGGTAAGAAATAAACGTTTAATATTTGCTTATATTCAAAGTCTATGGTATCATATAATATACCTATGTATACTGTTTACATTTAAAACTACCATGTGACCTACTAGCCGCTTCCTACATGAGACAAAATATCCCGAATGGTGAATGGTTGTTTTTTTCCTTAGCGGATTTAGACTAGTTATCTAACAATTGTGTTATTTAGTGTGTTATAGTATTTCTTGATAGTATAATAAACAAACATTTATTTTAGGACTGCACAATTTGGAAAATATAACTCATTTTTGCATAATCTTGCATTAACAATATGAGTTTTTTAAAGCATTGATACAAAACAAGGAATTTAGTATGTAGAGTACGGTTTGTAAGCCAGGATTTTGTGCAGCACTAGTATTTTCACATATGTTGTGTCTACTAAATAGTGCTATTTTGATTGATTGTGAAGCCCTACTTTTTTTTAACACCAAAAGGTATAGATAGAGGACTTGCAGTCACAGTAGGAAACGCTTATTGGAGAATTACCAGCAGGTCCGTCAAGTGCAGCGCCCGGTCTTTCTGTCCCAGTTCAGTGCAGCATCGGGCCATTCCCTCCAGCACATCTCTCCTGATGGTCAGGTTGTTGGCAGGGTTCAGCTCCAGGCAGCTGCTGTATACATCCAAGGCTTTCTAAACCCCCCCGCACCAAGGGAACATTTACATTCCTCAAAGTGGATAACATAACATGATCCATATGTGACTAGGGTTGGAACATTACAGTAAAATTGAAAGATTGAAACTTTTAAATTAAATAAAAGCTCTGATTTTGACATAAAAATGAATTGAAATAAAAAAGATGTTCTTTGCAACATAAAAAACATCTTTGAACATCTTTGTTTTGGTAGGATAACAATCTAGCCAAAACATGCCATTAGACCTAGTGTAGTAAAAATACTTTCACTATTTTTCTTTCTTCATGAAATAATTCCTGAGCTAAACTCACTAAACTAACTTTGGAAAAAGGTCCTTAAATGCACCAACCATTTGCAACCCTGCATGTCACAGTCAAGCTGCCTCAATAAGCTTCTATTAGGACGATAACTGATAACATAACTCAAATATCCAGACAGTCCAGAGTGAGTTTAATTACATATCATAATAGCAGAACTGCTTTGTTCTTTACACAGCAGATTACAGCTGTGTTTTACTTTTAACATCTTAACCTGGTTTCAAAAGGAGGTTTGGTGGGATGTAGCTCTGTGTGTGTTTACTAGTCTTTTTCCTCTTATGTTGAACATCTGTAGCACACGGCTGAATACAGTTAATATATTCCTTTTTGCTCTGTTGTGTCCATTGCAGGAATAAGTCATGTAAACAAGTACTGGATGTTGTCCAGCATCAGCTCTACAGAAGCATGCAAGTACTGGCCCATGACAACTGTTTTGCATAACAGTCCCCATGAACCGGCAGAAAGGCATTGTACTGAGAGTATCCACTTATTTTCTTTAACTTGTCTTTAACTTTACCGGTCAGTATAACAATTCCCAATGCTCATTGAGAAGTATTTTAAATGAGAGATAATCAACTGTCTAAATACCTGATAGTTCCCCTGTTTCACAGCCAAGTCTCCTCTATACTTATACACCTTCTGCTTCTCCAAAGGATCATCTGTACTGAGAGCAGAACTCTCACAGAACCACTGCAGAAAGAAACGAGACAAGAAGAAATTATAATGATTTATTCAGTTACACATTCTCTAAGCTTGGTCTGAATGCAGAACACCCTGTTTGTTTTACATACTGTTAGGGAATATTTTGTGTAAGCTTGAAACCTTTCGCTCAGGCCTGTGACCTCTTCACACACGTGACCATCGGTCTCCTCACAGCTGCTTGTGTACTCCTTGTTTTCAAGTTAGCCAGTTGTGTCCTTCCTCCCTGTCCTCCTCTGGCATAGGCTATCGGCCTTTCAGGTGCTGGTATCTTCATTAAGGAGTGGCAACCTGGGCTTCCGAAGCCTTGTTGTTTCCACAGTGGGTACAAGCTCATGCTGACCTAAGATTGGCTTTATTGTTTAGGCACAGCTAGCTCCAGTTTATCTGGACCCAGATGCTCCGGTAAATACCTTATTTGTGACCTAGATGACAGTTTAAATTAGACGTATTGTCCTAGATTGTTTAATCTGGCATTTGAAGAATGTTGATTACCCATTCGGAACTAGTTAAAACCTCTTCCTATTTTCGAGATCTTCAGAATTGGTTTGGCAACCGCTGTGGCAACCCTTGCGTACCGCAAATGTCTTGTCAATTCTCCACCCCGCAACTCTGAATAAATCCAACAGTGTTTTGCCATCAAGCTCCTGCTCTCCGGCATCTCTCTGTTTCGTCTTCATTGCTTCAGAAGTTTCCACCACACATACTATTTATAGTTTGGCTTGTCTTGGATGTCTTGTTAAATGTGTAATTATTGTTTTGTTTACTTCATCTTGGTATGTGAATATTTAGAAGAGTGTAGAGTGGTGGACTCAAGTACTCAAATCCTTAACTTAAGTAAAACTACCTTTACTGCACTGCAAATACTCCACTAAAAGTAACATCCCTGCATTCAAAAGCTGGTAAATATCAGCAAAATGTACTAAAAGTGTACAAAGCTGAAGACTCATTGTGCTGTCAAATGTTCCCTGTTTGTGATTTCATCTTATATACAATTTTTTCAAGATTGAATTTACTGCAGTACTGCTGTCGTTGTTTAAGGTTATGCTTATTTTAACTTTTTTATATACTGCTTGATATTTTACTCTACAGTATTGCATCACATTTGGTACAATACCATTTCTTGTAAGGACCACGTATATTCAAAAGGTTACCTTTTGTAAGTTTACCAGAAAAAAAACGCCTGTTTTAAGCTTTGTGATGTTACGCGTTCTTACTGATACAAGGGGGGTTTCAACAGTTTATTTACAATAAGGCCTAGGCAAAAGAAAAAAGGAGCACTTTTAAAAAACTCTAGTAACGTGGAGATAAATGATTTGCACTACACCATAGGGGTGTGTTCTGCAAAATAACTAAAGCTGTCATTTAAGGTACAAGGAGCATACCTGTTTTTGTTTTTTAAGTCGTAACTCAATTTGAGTAAATGTACTGAGTGAGCTCTATGCAGTGGCGTTAAAGTATTCAGATTCTTTACTTGAGTAAAAGTACTAATACCGCAATGTAAAAATACTACATTTCACGTAGAAGTACTGCCTCAATAATGGTACTTAAGTAAAAGTACCCATTGCAGAAAAAACTCAAAAATATTTAAATGTTTTAAAGCAAAGAAGCCAATCTTCACGTTTAACCCAATCATGGTTTTAGTCACTTACATAATGTTGAATGGTTTAATCTATACCAAATAATCATATTTTAGTTTTGTGTCAAACCTCTAGAAGAGTAGTACTCGGGTAACGTATAAGTATCTCAAATGTGTATTAAAGCACAGTACTTCAATAAATGTACTTAGTTACTTTCCACCACTGGCTCTATATTCGTGGACTTATTTAGACACAGCCATATTGTTTACTAAAGAGTAGACCACAGCTAGATAGCAGCTTCCTTTTATTCATAGCCTTTTCCCGCAACGAGACCTGGCTCACTTCATCCATGTCCAGACTCCAGCATAATCTATAAACAGAAGCTGCTTGTTTAGCCAGTAACGTTACCTTTATATTTATGGTTTGTATTGAACAGACTCACTTCTGGTTCACAGCGTTTGGCATTGTAATGGGACAGAGGCACGGTGACTCGGTCCTTCGCCTGCAGAAACACAGAGTCGTCGAACGCGCTCCCAAATATCTCCATCCTAAAAACACGACTAACTCCTTAAAGTAATATTTAACGTGACAGAAATAAATGTCTTTCTGATGCTCATAAAGGTTTGTTTACACCCTCATGGCTACCCAGTCCTTAACTCTTAAGTGCACGACGGATACAACGTCCAGGATTAATAGTTCCGGGCAGAAAGGTTCTGAGTGAGGAGGAAAATGGGTTACACACAGCAAACATGAACATACGATTGATTAAACTGAACCTCAAATACCCCAAACTAATTTTGTGAAAAGCAAGTGAGTCGTCATGGTGCCCAGCCTAAAAACTGAACCCAAAAATAAGTATGTGGCGAATGCAGCGAGGATCCGTTTCAATAATAAAATACAAAATATGGCTCAGCCACACAAAGTCAATGTTGGCCTTCATGGCTTCAAACTGAACCACATATTTAGCATAGAAATACATTTATACTTTTTTGAATAACTAGGATATGTTAACCGAGCTTTAATCGCATAATATTTGTTTAGTTAATTTGCATTTAAGTGAGCTACTTACCAATTAGAGAGAAGTACAGTCTCCATAGCATCTCTATTGTGGATAACAAAATATAGCCTCTTCAGTTTAATGTCCTATAAAGAAATAAAGCATACATTTCCTTTAAATTGCAAAACATATATCTAAGGGGGTGAAAATACATTGTAATGACTCTGACATTGCAAAAATATAGGATCAAATGTAGGTGAGACTAACCTTTCTTACTCTGTTGGGCTTTTTCTCTCTCCACAAGTTTAAAATAATGCGTGCCCTCTTCCAGCTACAGCTGTACTCGTGTCCCTGACAACTGCCTGGCAAAATATATGAAACAAAAGCAACATTGCTCAGCTGTTATTCCCATAGTTAAATCAACTCCAGACTTATATTAAGATCTGTCATGACTGTGATGTTCTCTCTGCTCAACCAACAATGAGTTGTTCCAACACATGCAAAAATCTCCTTCATATTTGCTGTAACAGGAAGCCACACAAATACATACTTATCTATTCCCCCTGGCCTGCGTAAAGCACAGTTAGTTTTCCTGCTGAATACATTTGATCATCAGTTACACGTTACATTAAAATATATATATATATAACAACTATGTATTTCCAACAAATAACAGTGAAGATTTATTACTGATACGTTTCTCCAGAGATAAAACAGGTAACTTAAAACTTGATGACTGTCATAGTTTAAAAGGGACATTAGCAGCACTTATTGATCTGGTGCTGCATTTAATTCAGACAGCTTATTTCATATGTACTCAAAGCAAAAATAATGTTTCTCACAAAGCTCACATATTTAAATCAAAATTTATTAGGGGTTTTCTTCAAACAAGTATAAAATATTTGTTTTCAACATTAAGCTGGATATCAAGACATAGCCTCTATTAAAGCCGGGACTTTAAATTAAAATTGCACAAAATGCTGGCTTTACAGCTGGTCGTTACGAGCTGATGGTTGCAGGGTTCGCAGAAAGGAATGGTTGTCTTTCTAAAGCAAGGTGACACCCAAACATACAGTTTTTAATCCAAGTTTATGACGGATACCCTCCGGGTTCAACACCGTTCTGAAATACAGCTCAGGCAGAGTATGAATAATTTAATGTAAATGGTAATATCTGTACCACAGACACCAATTAACACGTTTTAACTGTAATAGTTTTAGGTCATCAACAGTGATATTTTTGCATCCATGGCACAGAAGTTTTAAGTTCAAGACTGAGATCATAGCTAGTATTTAAAGAAAACCACCTGTAGGAGACCGAATGATTGTTAAATTCAGGAGTGACATTTCAAAATAAGGTGTCTTTAAAGGAACATAAACTCATTTACCTTGGAGTTTACAGATTATTGTAATCCGTGTCTATGGTAATGACTGTTACCTAACACAGAAGCAAAGAGATCTCTGTCATGATTCAGTAAAAAGGGTCCAAAAGTAAACAAGTTGTATTGAGACAAAAATAAAAAGCAAAACAAGCTGTTAAGAGTTAATACTTTTTAGGTAAAAACTGTAAACAGATAAAAATGAGATCTGAAATACCAGAGGGTGAAAACTCCACTGTACATTTAAAATAAGTTGCGGCTGTTTAGTAAAAACATTTGAATCTCTGATTGCTGTAAGAAACATTCAAGCATCTACTGTCTAAATACAGACAACGAGTGAGGAGTATAGCAGGAGTAAAGGACATAGATATGACATGTGCACAACAGGACATCAGGTAAACTACTCAAATCACAATGTTAGCTCTACTGCACAAAGTTAACTGCGATACATGTTGGGAAGAAAATCTAAACTCAGGGGAGCAGACATGGCACCTCATCAACCAGGGCCCATTTGAATACATGATTAATATTGAACACAGATATATCAGACAGGCTGGTTGTGTTACTATTTATGTCAGAAGCCTGGAAACCATTAAAGGGGTACTCCAGTGATTTAGTACCTTGAATAAAGAAAGTTGGGGTACTGATAAAAGATGTATTAAAATAAGACCAATGACCTGAATGCAACAGATTGGTGTCTTTATATAAACCCTCTATATACCAACTTTTTCACACCCAAAATTTAAAGTGCGAGTTCACTGCTATACCATTTAAAAACTGAAATCCCCCTAAAGACATCACTTTCACATGAGTTTTTTTTTAACTTTAGAAAGATCTAGGGCTGAACAAAACACCAAATGTTTTATTTCGATGTTGGAAACTTCAATTGAGATTTTCTAATGAATTTGTGTGTGTCAGGACTGTTTTAATGGCAGGGAAATGTTTTCAAAAGGTTTAACGCCAACAAATATGTATTGACACATTGAAACATCTGTTGTGAATTTAGGAAACTATTCTTATTTTTCCACCAAAAAAGAACTCAAAAGTATCTTAAAGCGTTTCGATCACACGAGTTGGAAACATTCCTTTGCAGTTTCATGCCAACAGTCATAGTGTGGACTGATCTTTATCTGCAACTGGGTTTAATACTGGTTTCACGCTTATAAAACATAATATCAATGATGTGTATGAATCTTCAAACTATTTGGTACATTCCAGAAAGCTCCCTCCTTGGCCATTTTACACCTGTATTTTCAAAGATCGTACTTCATGTGTAAATTCTGTGAAGTACCCCTTTAAGAAACTGTGTTGGAAACTTTATTTAAAAATGTTTTCAGTTTTTCTTTTATGTAATATCACTTTCCCAAACAGATCCAAATTTCTCATATTCAGACACATAATTAGCAAAACATTTCTTTAGACAGTTCCTTTAACTAAATGCATGTCTTTTCTCATGAGTTTTGACTCTATATTAGCAACATAAGAACCTCAAAGCAACCTGGGGAAACACTGGCTGAACTCTAAAACTGACTCTATTTCAAAAACACTACTCTATTGTACATTGTCTATCCACTGCTGTCTGGAAAGAGTTGTAAAGACACGGTTTTCATAGATAGAAACATATAAAACCATTTAAAACAGAGCGACTATAGTAAAGACAAAGCACACTGTAAAAGACTTTGGGCTGGATACCGGGGGGGCAGGATGAAGCCTAACCTGTGGTCTTAAAATAAACAGCCAGTTTGCAGCATGTGTACAAATTAGCATGTGAAATACCAGAATTCAATAAAAAGGGCACAAAATGGCTGCGGTGCAATGGCTGCAATTTTGGTGATAACATAGTTCCGAGCGAAGGACTGAAATGGGTCCATGAATTGGAAAAAAAACTAAACAGGTCCATAGATGAAAAGTGACTGGTATCATTAGAAGGTACAAAGTATCCCAGATTAGGCTTGAACTGTGCCAAGTATACCAACCCAAAATATTGTATGTACATCATGAGCAGTTATCTTGGTTATTGCATGCATTATCAGACAAAAGGTATACCTTGATATTTTGAATGTATTTTTCTTTCATGGGCACTCGTCACATTACAACAAAATGCTTTGAAGGTTCCACTCTCCTTCACCCACCATAAAATCTAAAAAATAGCTTGCGGCTAGCAGGCTGCTTTTGAATTAACTTGTGTATTTGTAATGTAAAAAGTGCCGGAGGGGAAAAACGATTCAATTGCCAAGGTATCTGTTTAAGTACTTACAACAGAAGTTTCAAATTTCAACTTTAGGCATCTTTTAGCGTCAGCAGAAAGCAGAGCTCAGTCATGCATCACAGCTTAGTTTGAACAAGCATTCTTTAGGAGTCACCCAACAGTACGTGACTTCGAGAGCATTCACAAATCATCATCTTCGGTAGAGAGTTGGGGGAATTCTGTTCAAACAAGCGTACGAGCCATGTAGGCACATAGGTTTATCTGCAAAGCTGAATCAGAGTCTCTCCTCTTTTGTGAACAACTGTTAATGTCCTGTCAATGTCATACGGTAAAGAGCGTGAGAAGAGTTTGAAAGAGGAGCAATATTTGGTTGACTTTTCCGCCGCAGAGGCAATGCTGGGCTGTTTCTTCAGGCATTACAACACTTTTCCAAGAGTGTCTGTTTTGTGAACAGTTTCAGTCTATTGAAAAGTTGTCCCTATAGTCTGTCTGCCTTTGTTATACACATTTAACGCAGAGATAGTAAACAGGACACCAAATTCACAGAAAAATGTCTTGGGAAGTGCACATCATGAGCATAGGCATTCATTCACAAAAGAGGAATAGAGGAGAGGGGTTAAGAATCAGGAGAGATGGGAGGAAATCCTCATGATTTAAAGCAACAATACATAACAAATATTACACGTGTGCATTTTCAAAAGGCTAAACAAATCGGGCTCAAATTGTGCAATTTAGCAAACGAAAGCGGTGGGTGATTGTTCGACTAGATTTTGAGCCTTTTAAACATCCAAACATTTAACACATATCATTAGAACAGTGGATAAATGGACACCCCCTACTGAAAACACACAAGGATTAAGAAAAGAAGGCAAAATACTGGTTTAGTTTTTAGTCATACAAAACACATTTGGTCTCTCAGAGCCATTTTATGGTTTAATAAGAGATAAGGTGCCAAATAAGGATTCAGTCCACTGTATACATGTGGACAAAGTGCATTTATCTTTGCAAGTTTAGTTTAGGTGCTTCACGTTTGTGCCTTAAGTGCAGACTAGAGTCAATTCAATATTTGAAATACTGTTTTAACAGGGTTTCTTAAAGTCAAGGTCAGGACCAAAAATGATTCAGTGGCTTTGTTTTTGAAAGGAGCAGGAAAGCCCAGACCTATAAACATTTGTGGGGACAAATTGTGGTTTAACATTTGCTTGGCTAATCTGCAATGCACCCCCAACATTTAAATGTAGTACATCCATTCAAAAGCGTCCGAGTCATTTCTAAGCGTAAACACTGCAGCGAAATAATTCTATAATCATTTCAGTGGACTGCCTCACAGCGGCCATCATTCAGTTCACACATCAAACTGTAAACTGTAGCTCACTGCTCAGAAGAAAACACATTCAACGCTGAGACAACCGCCTCACACTGTCTGAATCCCCCTTTAAAAAGGTCATAATAGCACAGGATGTGTTCTATAAAAAGGTGACATTTGTTTTAAAGCATTATTAACAGTGCATACTAAACACATACATCAGATTTCTATGTGTTCAGTTAAAAATCTCTAACACTAATGAAAAAACAAGCTGCTATAAAGGGAAGACTTGGGTAGACACCCTGTGTTTAAAAGCACCGTGGCATTGGCATTCATTCAGCAGGTCTTTGTGATCAATCATCAATCCATTTCGGCTCCAACAACCTGCTGATTCATATCCGGGCCCTTGCATTGGACTTCATAGGTGCTAGGAAAAAAGGTGCTTTTACAAGTAATATCAACCGGTTCCACAAATAGACGTACGCTAGGTTCATTGGGGACATTGCTTAGCAGTGACATCTAGCTGTGATACGCTTTAAAGCACTTTTGTAAACACACAAATGAGTCTGGGACATTCATATATCAGTAGATCGAAGTTAGAATTTAGGTCAGAGCAGCCTGATGGAGTACATTTATCTCCCTTGCTTCATTCAAGCAGTAAAATGTAACGAGGGGACGTGGGCAACATTTAAATCTCTCATTTACAGTATTCATGACTTGCAATTAAATGTAAAGATGTGTCTGGACAGCTTTTCTTTTGGGTAACTATTTCATTTTAAGCTTGAAGATCGCACTTCGTTGTACTACTTTTGACTAGATATTGCTTTGTAGGCTTCATCAGAGTTTTGTGCACCAGGGTTTGCTAAATCTCCTTATTTACCATGATTCCTAAACTGTTACACATCACTTATAGGTAAGATTCAGGGAGAGAGCTAAAGCTAATAGTCCACTTGTTAGCCTGTCATGAAACCAGGAGTCGTTTTAAAATACAGTGAATTCATGTTGCAAATGAGTACAAATGCAAATCAGTGTCAGAAGGACTAGTGTTATTCCAGAGTTGGCCACTATTTCTCTGGGAAAATTCTGTGACGTGTCAGTCTTCGGAGACTGACAAAGACTTCCTGACGCTGCGGGACGGCTCCCAGACCTCACTGTCGTCCGTATCATCCCCGTCATCCTCCTCATCTCCTTCGTCCTCATCCTCTTCCCCCTCCCCTGGGCCGGTCTGCTCCTCGCCGGCTGTTGACGCCTCTCCCTGCGCCCCCACCTCCTCCCCCGCTGCGTCTCCTCCGGTACTTCCTGCAGCCTGCTCCAGGAAGGGATCCTCCCCCGTCTCCAAGCGCCGTTGGACCTCGGCGAACCACTCCCTCACCTTTTCATGGAGAGAGAAACATTTTAACTTGGTGAGGACAGCAGACTGTTACCACCTTTGAGGACACAGAGTCAAGTCCCCTGTGTCCTCAGTAAAAATGTTAACTGATGAGAGGCTGAAGACTAAAATGATGTTAATAAAACAAAAGCTATTTTTGATTTCCTTTAAAAGGTCTCCTATTACACTGTTTTTTTCAACAATATATTATAGGTCTCAGCTATACAAAACATGTCTCTGAAGTGTTTGGCTGGAAATCCCAAACAGACCATGCATTGTAGCATGCCGTAAACCCCTCTGTTTCAGCCCTGTTCCAACAGTGCTGATTCTGTGTCTGTCGCTTTAAATGCTAATGAGCTGCTGCTGGCCACGCCCCTCTTTGAAGTGATAGGTTTAAAAAAACACAATGGTGCTCTAGGAGAAGATTCAGGGGATAAGGATGGTGGGTGTTACCTCGGTTTGTTATTGGCTAATGGTTGCACAACCCCAAAAACATTGTGACATCACAAAGTGGCCAAAATCTGATCAGCTCATTTTCAGACGGGTTTTATATAGAGGGATCAGGACAAAAACAGAAAGAATTTTTTTTCCTGAAACTTTCTGAATACCTGAACACAGAGTGGACTCATATTTATTTATAAAAGACATGAAGAAGTGGATTTTGCGTAATAGGTGACCTTTAAACCTTTCAGAGAATATAGTCCATGAGACTTTTAGGAGTGGAATAAGCTTGTAGTGACTGTTAACTGCTGGGTTTCAATTACATAATAAATGATTTAGCATTTTGATACTATTAAAAACATAGGAATAACATTGGAATAAAAATGTAGTACTCGTTGACATGGGCTTACCTTATGACGGTAATGCAGAAAAATTACAGTTACAGGAAATATATTTGAATGGTCAATTAAATCCATTTAAATCTCTCTACAGGAAAAACACACTGAGACACACACACCTGTTCGTAGCTCATGTTGGTCTTGCCGACGAGCTCATCCAGGTCCTGCTCATTGAGAAAGTGGTGCCTAATGTAGTACTCCTTCAGAATCTCCCGCCCACTCTTGATTTTCTTTGAGGGCAGACATCTGTCTACATCTGTACTGCAGGAGGCGGACCTTCTTGGCTGCTTTCTGGTTCTGGACCGGCCCCAACCACGGTTTCGGCCACGTCTTTTCCGACCTGTGCCGCTGCCGCCTCCCATTTTATTGCTCCCTCCACCGTTTGGCCCTTCAGCGTTGCCACTTTGGTACTGGAAGAACCATTTGAGGTTGCTGTTCTTCCACGAGTATCGAGAGTCTCCGAACCAACTGACGATGTAGGACCGAGCGAGGCCGCTCTCCTCCGCCAGCTGGTCGTACTCCTCTGGTGTGGGCCACTGGGTCCGCACAAAGGCACTTTTCAGAATATGGAGCTGCTCTGGAGTCTTTTTATTCTTATCTTTCATGTCTCTGTTGCTGCTGGTGGGCAGCTGCTTACTGCGACCGCCGGGAGGAGTTTGACTACCTCTACGGGACGAGGAGGCAGACGGAGAAGAAGAACTGGCTCCTGCTCCTCCTTCTCCAGCCTCCATCTTTCCTCCCTCTGAAGAATCCGGGGAGGAAGTGCTAACAGACGGTATTTTTCTTCTCTCGGTGAACCAGGCATCAATCTCCCTCCGCGTCAGTTTAGTCTCTGTCCTCAGGCGGCTCAGTTCTTCATCTGATGGGGTGTTGCTTTTCTCAAAACTTTCCCCCAGCACCACCAGCTGCTCTGGAGTTTTCTCCTTAAATTTCTGCAGGGTAAAATCCGGGAATGGGTTCCAAGTTTTGGGCCGCGTCTCTTTCTCCTTCACAGGTGGAGTTCGTGGGGGATGGGGAGATGTGGGGGTGGTCTCGTCGCTTGAGTCGATAACGATGGCGGTGCTGGCACTGCTACCACAGCTGCCACTCCCTCTGCCTCCTCCATCATGGAAAACAATGACATGGCTATTCTTGGAGTTGCGCTGGTTGTACCTGGTGTCACTGAACCACTTCTTGATCTCTCCCTTTGTGAGATTGGTGAGCTTCATCAGTCGGGAAATCTCCGCATCCGTGACAAAGTGGTTTTTCAGGTAGCTGGCTTTCAGCTCTGCCAGCTGCTCTTTGGACTTCTTGGGACGCAAACTGAATGTGTCTGCGCTGAGGGCCGAGTTCTCCTTAGAGGGAAGGGGAGATTTATATATTAAATAAGGGTTGCTACAGTGCCACACAGAGGTAGCAAATACCTAGTAGGCAGAAAGGCTACGGATTGCTCTGTGCAACTTTTCTAAAGATCAGACATACAATACATACGACTGATGAGGACACCTTGTTGTACATCATTTCCATTAACTCAGGCCATAAAATATAAAACTTGCAAACAACACAACAGCTGTCCCCACCTGTGGAGAGAGAGAGGGAGGCTGGACAGTGGTAGCTCGTTTCAGCTCACTGTTTGTCAGGGTGGGCTGGCAGGAAACTCTGCTGGCGCTCTGGGACTGGCTGGGCAGCCCTGCCACCGTCAGAGTTATGGGACTGGTCACTGGAAGGTGCCCCCCTGGGCCCACCTACACAGAGTCAGATAATAATGACACTCACTAACACTTAAATAACAGCCCTGAAATGTTCTTGTGGCACTGCAATTACATTTCCTCTCTTCTCAATCTTCTTTAAAATATCTGAGCTAAGTATATTAGGGGAATTGTTTCAATTGGCTAACGCTGCTGCGATGTCATTGATTGTAAATTTGAGAGAAAATTGAATGAAGTGGATCTGAAATATTTTATGACCTGGTAAAAATAAATACAATAATGTAGTTGGCCGCGTCCTGTTAGATATGGTGTCTTTTCTTTCCTTACCTACCTGTGTGAACACCAGGCCAGACTGGCCCACTATCTGGCAGGTCTGTAAGATGGACTGCAGGCCGTTGGCAGCTGCTGAGAGCTGGTGAGCAGGTATTACAGTGATGGTCTGTGGCACCGTGTGCACCGTGCCATTAAACTGTTTCCTCCTGGCCTCCTCCACCTCCTCTGGAGTCCAGCTCACACCATGCTTCAGACGCTGGGCTGAGAACCAAACCTGGGTGATATAAAAGAAGATTTATTTAATAAACTTCTAACTTAACTTTCCATCAGACTATCCGTTGAGATCAAGGCTAGTTTTCACATTTGATATGCATTTATAACTCCAATAGCTGATTATTTGCAGTTAACGCTACAGTATAACATTCATTTTAATATATTTAAAATGTTATTTAAGACTGTTTAATGGAAAAACATGGTTTAAAGGACTTTTAACAGACTTGCAATACCAATATCAGAAAAAGGATGAAAAAGCAACATCCAACCAACAGCTAAGTTTCCTCTACCTTGATCTGCTCCTCTGTGAACTGTGTCTGCGCTGCCAGGCTGCTGATCTCGGCCGTGCAGGGGTAAGGAAACTTCTTGTACATGCTGCCCAGCAGGGGGTTGGTGTCCATAGCTGCACTGTAGGAGGGGATGCTGCTGAGGGGAATGAGCAGCTGAGGCTGAGCTGCTGCTGCCGCCGCTGCACTCTGCTGGGCCTGGAAAGCAGAAAGCACCTGCAAGAAAGGGAAGACAGGGATGGGTATAAAAAAGGTCTGCAGTGATAATGCTACATAAAGCTTAGACAAAACTGCTACCGTGTCTCTCAACAAGACAATGTAAATATATCAGATGCAGGGCTGCTGTTCTGTAGCTTAAGTAAAACTTCTCTGTTGAGGGTATTTACCGTTACAGAATATAGCTTCACCATTATTGTTTTTATATTATATTATGTATATATAATATAGGATATTATATTTATATTAATTCATTTTAATGATGTAATGTGAATAACATTTAAAAAATGTGAATATACTGTAAATAACTGCGCAATATACTGTATACTCCCACCTGGCTGCTATGTCTCAAAACTATGACAGATAGTGGATGTGCGTTTTGTAAATCATTTCTACATTTAAAATGAACTTTTATCTTTAATATTTGTATTCGTGCTTGTTAATTAATAATTGGTTAATTGGTTCTTTACTTGCTGTAACAAATGTAAATCTCCCCTCCTTTTTGAAGAACAAAGGTATTCTGAAAAATTATTACTCTTTCATCTTGCAGATCATATCATGATTGCAATATCAGTCAATATAATCGCAACTACATAATTGTCCTTAATTGTGCAGCCCTATTACAGACACCCATTCGCTTAAGTCTAATGAATGTTTTAAGGTGTACAAGCTTTCACACTAAGGGGTATAAAGAGAAATCTTACACCCATGCTACTGCTATGAGTCTTTTATACTCTTGTACAATCATGAACTACCTGTGCCAGGCCTGCAGGCAGAACTGCAGGGTTTAAAGTCGCTGATTTCCTCTGCTGCTCAGAGTACGGGCTGACCAGCAAGCCGCCTCCCCCGAGCTTCATGGAGTCGTGCAGCAGCATCTCCACAGGCGTCATCGGCCCAAGGGGAGCTTCAATGGGCTCCTGGTCTCCTCCTCTCACCTCCCCGTTGCCCCCGCCGAAACCCTCCACTGCCTCGTCTGTAGATTTCAGGGCCACAGAGATCCTCTTGGGTTCAGATTTGCTTTTCATCCTCATGATGGGGGTCTTGCTGAGGGAAATGGCGGCAACCGTGGCGGGGTCTGCCCCTCCCTCCTCGGGTGTCTCGCACTGCTCTTCCTGTGTTGGCGGCTCACTGCTCGGATCCTCAGGAGGGTCTGTAGCGCTGCGCTTCAGTGAGGGAGCGAGGACTTCACTGTCTTCTACAGGAGGGACACTGGGCTCGTCTATAACAATTATAATAATACAACATTTATGTATGAAGTTAATGTTTACTTTAGGCTAACAGTGTCATTGGGCCTTATTAAAACCCACATAAGCAGTTAACCGTTATTATTATTAAAATAATATAATGGCACATTCTTCTGTTCAACACATTATGAATCTGCTATAGGTTTCTTTATGATTAATGTGGAAAGATATTGGTGAATGAGGCCTATTGTTTTCTAAAATGGGATTCCTACCTGTAGTTGGAGGTGTGGGAACAACCACTACTGCCTGACTCAGCTCTTCTGCAGTCGGACCCTCCTCTGCTCCCTCTTTCCCCTTCTCCTCGTCCTCCTCCTCCTCCTCCGTCTCTTCCTCTGTTGCCCTTTCGGTTTTCTCTTCCACCTCTTCCTGCTCCACCACATCAGAAGGCAGCACCATGCAAGGTGTGGTCGATTTCCGGCGGCTCGACATTGTCAGACCAAACTCTGTTAACTTCTACTAACGAAGATCTTGGACAGAAGGGTTGAAGCTTACATGTCTTGGGGTGCTGGTTTCACATGCTAGAGTCCTTAAATGATGTATTTCTAGTAGAGGAAATATACAAAATGGCAAATGTCATTGAGGGATTTGTCACAAAAATAGTAAATGTTACAATTAATTAAATAAATCGCAAATATTTCTTTTGCCTGTTGGGCTCCTTCAAAGTACAAGTTAAATAAAGCAAAGCAGCTTCAAAACTGTGAGGAAGGATTTGTATTTTCTGTTTCCTATCAATATAAACTGAATACTTTAAGGATTTAGTGCACATCAAGCAATTTGAAGCTCTCATTGTGTCAATACAATTGCCATTCTTTTTTTCAATTTAAACAACTACTTTACAAAATAACCATTACATTCAGCAGGAGTTTGTTGCAACCCTACTTACAACCTTGATATATTATGACTTCATGTTCAGAAATCCATGCATTAGCAACTCTTTATTGGTTGGCTACCTTTGAACTAGTCAGTCTGTAATACAATATGATTCCACATGAGACATTATTACTGAATTGTCACCAAAACATTCATTCGTTTATGTCTTTTTCCACCAAATTATATTATGACAGGCTAAACCCATAATAAAGTCGGTTTATTGGTCATACAACAGTACCAGGTCCTAAATTATAACATCACAATAATAACAAAATACCAGGATGGGATTTAGCTTTTTTAACTACACATTTCCAAACATTGTCAAGTTACTGTAAATAATTTATTTCGGTTTTCTTTTGTCTTGGCGATGTGATAAAGGTGTTGCAAAGGTATATTTGCAATGTCCACTTCTAAGACTCCACAGCAGCAAAATGCCTGGGAGATGATTTATTTCTGGTAGTCTGTTGAACAGATTGTAGTGTTAACAATAACGCTAATACAATGTGCCACGCTGCACTGCCATCATTTGCATTAACAGTTAGCACAGTAAAAAACACTTTTGAGGTGAGAGCTGGCTAATGCGAGATTATTAAAGTAATGTTAATACATTAACATAAGAGGACACCTAATTTAGCTCTACAATATCTAGCATCCATACGAGGTGGGCCAACTAGCCGGTGTTAGCTCGGGCAGTCATTATTATTGATCACGTCTCGCCGTAAACTTACTGCAACTACTGAAATGTGCGCTGTGTTGATA